>NW_024883380.1:0-97495 GCF_019059575.1 Amphibalanus amphitrite
TCGTCCCAGGCTCCACTTCTCTTGGGGAGGTTGTTTTCTCTGACGATGCCTCGCTCCTTGTTTGATTCGGGCGATTCGGCTCCATCAGGCCCACGCATAGTACCACTTAATCAATTACAATTCATAAAACAATCGTTTACAGCGACCGCTACAATAATTAAAGCTTTTACGGATAATCCCGTTACAAGTATCCGGCCCGGAGGACCATTAAATGTTGATGTCAATCAACACTTCTACTGTTTTGCCGGCCTTAACGAGAAAATCGAGCTTTACACATTAAAAGGGTCGTTGTATTTCGTGATAATAAATTATGGGCCAAAATTAAAACAAAGTTAGTTTTAGAATTCCCTCAGATCAATCACACATTCAGTAAAACAAAAATCGATTCTCGCGCATTTCTTAACGCGCTGACAGCCAGGCAACACTTCTGATGTGCCAAGCAAATACATCATGGACGCCTCATCCGTAAATATTCGATTTGTTGTTTTGGAAACAACAGTTCCGAACATAGTCCTCTTTCCTTAGCCGCGATCTGAGACGTACGATAACTTGACTAAGACCACGCTTGCTTTCAGCTTTTTTTTGCTTTGTGGATCAGGCTGAGCAAGAGTCACGCAGGGACACTAATACTCCTTAGGGGTCCTCGGCTTGTTATCAACCCGCTCGATGCAAGAGTTACCACTCTGTAAGACGGTTATATCCGTACGCTCCTCTCACCGCTCACCGTGTGTCTTTGCACCTCCAGCGTCCGTAAGACGGCTATATCTGCCCCCTACCCCTCACCGCCGTGTCTGCACCGGCAGCGTCCGTAAGACGGTGCAGGAGCTGCTGGAGCTGCACCGCACGCCCGTCTCGGAGGAGCGCGAGCGGGAGAAGGTGCTGCGCATCAACCACCTGTCCAAGTTCCTGCCGGACCCGGTCAAGGCGCAGGAGTTTATCCGCAAGTTCTCACAGCACCTGGCGCAGGAGGAGTCGCTGCTGCAGCTCATGGAGACAGTCATCAACCCGACCGTCTCCTGCCGGGAGAGCGTCGACAGCGTCAACATGGTGCTGAAGCGGCTGGGCCAGCCGGTGATGACCAACCTCTACTACAACACCATCAAGCAGCTGCTGGAGCGCGTCTCGTCGGTGATGATCGACCACGACGCGCTGCTGGCGCTGGTCTCGATGGTGGAGGAGGCGGTGCGCGACCCGGCCTCGGCGCAGGAGCTCAACATCGAGCCGGGCGCGGCGGTGGGCCGCGGCCTGCGGCTGCTGTTCGTGCTGTCGTACGTGCAGGCGGCGCAGTTTCTGCACGCCGACATTTTGGCCGTGCTGCTCGGCATGCTCCAGGTGAGCGACGAGGCGCGAACGAGGCTCTCCCGGGCAGGGAGAGTTGGGACGGGGAAGTCGGCCTGTACGAGCATGTGATCGAGAGAGGCGTTAACAATGGGGTAGATCAGTTTTAAGTACTCACTACTCAGGCGATTTCCTTGTTATTGGCACACGTCCATGTCAATCTTATTTGCATGCCAATTAGTTACCAGTGGCTAGCTTCAAACATCCGCCTCACGTTCATGCCACATCCGGCTCTAAATGTTGTGCTTTATCAGAGCATTTTGTGTTCAGCCGCCCGTGATCTGACCCCTGTGAGCCGCCCGTGATCTGACCTCCACCGGCCCGTTTCTCCGCCCGCGGGGCAGACGGACGACGACACGGTGACGCCCAAGGTGCTGGGCGTGCTGCACTTTGTGGGCAAGTACCGGCCGCTGGCGTCCGAGTTCCCCGATCTGATGGACAGCCTGGTGCCCGTCTGCCAGCAGCTGGCCACGGCCGGCTCGCCCAAGCAGGCCAAGCACGCCATCCGATGTCTGTTCGTCAACGTCACCGACAATCAGGAGGGCGTCTTCACCGAGATACTCGAGGTCAGTGACGAAGACTGGAGGCTGGAGGAGGAATGGAAGCTGTCGGAACGGGAACCAATTGTGGTGTTAGAATTGGCAATATAACATTTCCGCGTATTCTGGTAGGAAGGCAGTGTGAACCTTTGTTCTACTAAACTCGTACTACCAACTACCGGCAGTGTGGTTCCGCGTGATTTCATGATCAGTGTGCTCGATGTTTCCTGTGATTTGCTGATTTTCTGTGCTACTCTCCGTCCGGGCCACCCATCTGACCACTCCGGTCTGGCCGCCGCAGCGTCTGAAGTCTGAGCTGGAGCTGGGCCACGAGCACTACCGCACGTCCATCGTGTCACTGGGTCACATCGCGCTCCACCTCTCCAACAAGTTCCCCATCCAGATCAAAAACATCGTCTCCAGGAAAATCGTCAAGGACCTCCTGATGCGGGTAAGTTGTCCACAGGTTCGAGGTAGTAGCGCGCTGAGTTTTGTGCCTTGTTGCTTCACTGTGCTTTAGGCAGCCATAGCCGTTTGTCTTTTCGGTGTGATGCATTTGCACGTTTTAGTGCGTTTCCTTGGGCTCAACCAACGCTGATTTGAACGCTTTTCTTTTACAATGCCTTAACTCTCGAGTTCCAACACGCTGCCCCATCTTGTTCCCTATCCCCCCCCCCCAACAAACAAACAATCTTGCTCACAAGCCTGGTATTACCGGACACCGAGCTGGACGGGATCTGGTGGGTGCTAGAATGGTGACGACTGACGAGCGGTGTGACCAGTCCCCTTGCCCCAGGGACCTGACCGGGCTGACAGACAGGGAGGTGTATGACAAGACCCCTTATCCCCCCCCCCCGCGACCTGGCTGCGAGTCCCCTCTGTCCCCTGCACCTAAGTACCCCTCTCCCCTCCAGGACCTGACGGACAGCGGGGAGGTGTGTGGCTAACCCCTTCCCCCTCCCTCCCTCCCCAGGACCTGACGGACTCCCCCCCCAGAACCTGAGGCCCCCCCCCCCAGGACCTGACGGACTCCCCCAGGACCTGACGGACCCCCCCCCCCCCCAGGACCTGACGGACCCCCCCCAGGACCTGACGGACAGTGACGAGTCCCCCCTCCCCCCTCTCTGTCCCCAGGACCTGACGGACAGTTGGGAGTCCCCTCCCCCTCTCTGTCCCCAGGACCTGACGGACAGCGGGGAGGTGTGTGATAAGACCCCCATTACCCCTCTCCTCCCCCCTCTGTCCCCCACAGGACCTGACGGACAGCGGGGAGAGCGAGGAGGAGTGGTGTGACGAGGACGCTCTGCCCGAGGGCATCCGCTGCAAGATCGAGGGCATGAAGCTGATGGCGCGCTGGCTGATTGGCCTCAAGGACGACGTCATCTCGGCGCAGAAGACGTTCCGCATGCTGATCGCCTTCATCATCCACCGCGGCGACCTTCTCGAGGAGGGCAAGGTCAAGTGAGTACAGCCGCGCTCCCCGAGGGAGGCAGTGCCTATCGCGATAAATTGTGATGTTTGTACGAGTACCTACAGCAATCACTATCATGTGATTACGAGCGAGCGAGCGAGTTCATACTGAATTAAGGGTAAATCCTGAGTATGAGCGGCCGGCCGGCCGGCCGTGGGGACGCTCTTCAAAAGTTAATATCTTAGGAACGGGACATCCGATTGACAAGCGGTCTTCTTTACTGAATGTCACTTGGACGTAAAAGTTCTGTGGTGTGATGGCCACCATGCGTTCTTGCCAACCACCGCACGTGGCGTGTGGTAAAGTTGGACATTTTTTAAGAACCCCCAATTGTAACCTCAATAACGGCACAACGGTTGGGCCGATTGAATTGAAACTCGGTACACAGTTAGATCTCCATCAGGTAGTTCATCTGCATGTGTTAAGGTTGGGGTACTACAGCACGTGCGCACGTGCAGGGGGCGCTTCCAGATCTCGAGAACGGCTGGGCCGATTGCGCTCAAATTTGGTACACGGTTGGGGACCGGTTAGTAGGGTGCCGTGCAAAAGTCAGTTTGGACCCCGTTTGCACGTGCGCACGTGCAGAATGCCGCTTCCAGATCTCAGGAACGGCTGGGCCGATTGCGTTGAAATTTGGCACACCGCTAGCGACCGGTTAGAAGGGTGCTTTGCGCAAGCCCGTTGGAAGTACCCTCACGTCCTTCCGCACGTGCAGGGCTCACTATCTCGCTCGCTCGTTCTTCGCCCAAAAGGCGTTTTACTGGTTGTTATGCTCTGTTTTGAATACTGCTGTCTTATGTCCAAACGTCCTAGCTCTCTCCGTTAGCCGTTACTGACCGGGGCCTCCGTTGCCTGTCGCCCATACCGACCCTGTGTCGGCCTGCCCGCCTCCGTCCTGGGAGTGAGCTGACGCCGCCCCGCCCCCGCCTACCGACAGTAAGCCGGAGGCGGCCTGGCTGCGCTACGCGGCCGGCGCCGCCATGCTGAAGATCTGCGAGCAGAAGGGCGTCGGCGACCAGTTCACTGCCGACCAGTTCTACAGTCTCTCCCTGCTGATGGCCGTGAGCTCCTTAAAACTTCACTAATTTATCTGTCGAGAAGTATTAAAATCACCACGGTAGCACGAAATAGGAACACCAAGAATGGGTGACTTTGCTTTTATACATTCTTTTCCTCGTTTTTGTTTTTCTCTTTCGCTTGTCATTTCTTGGGCATTGCAGTTACTACTGGGCTGCCTTTATAACGTGAAAAGGTATGAACGTTCGAGCAGTAATTCGCATGGATTTCTGTGGGTACGAACGCCGGTGAGCTCCTAGTACCACTGACTTCTCCAAACTCCCTTCCCTCCCTGTCTCCGCTCTGCAGGACGAGTGTCTCCAGGTGCGGGAGCGGTTCGCCGCCAAGCTGCACAAGGGCCTGAGCCGCGGCATCCCGCACAAGTGTCTGCCGCTCGACTTTATGGGCATGTACGCGCTGGCCGGCCAGGAGCCCGACAAGCGGCTCAAGGCCACCGTGCGTGGGTACATGGCCGCCGACATCCTGAAGCGCCGCGACGTCATCAAGAGCCTGCTGCTCAACGGAGGGTGTGAGTCCGAGCAGGGAGATGGGGGGGGGGGGGGAGTTGAACCGGGCAGGGGGAGGGCCGGCCGGAGCGCACGATAATATCGGTAAAGTAATTGACTTGATAGGTTTTCCACACTTGCCAACCTGGTCCATCACAATCAAGTGCAATGCTCCTGCCAAGTGGCGTATCTTGGCATTGCTGAAAGTCTTCGTGTAGCCGCCGAGAGCAGCATTCTCTCATTGCGTGTTCGCTGTCGGCACCGGTGGGCGTCTACCGATGGCTGGTCGGTGACCGTGTGTATTCAACCAGCTGCCCCGCAGCTAATAACTTGTCTCTGCTCTGATCGTACATGTGTCTGTGCCCGGCAGCGGAGCGGGCGGCCGACCAGCTGCCGCACCGCTAACGGCTTGTCTGTCTGTGACTGTGTTTGTGTCTGTGTGACCAGCTGTCCCATTGCTATTGGCTCCTCTGTGACCGTGTCTGTGTGTCTGGCAGCGGAGCGGGCGGCCGACCAGCTGCCGCACTGCTAACGGCTGGCCTGTGACCGTGTGTGTGACCGTGTCTGTTTGTATGTTTGTGTCTGGCAGCGGAGCGGGCGGCCGACCAGCTGCCCCATCCTAAGGGTTGGTATGTGACCGTGTGTGTGTCTGTGTGTCTGGCAGCGGAGCGGGCGGCCGACCAGCTGCCCCCTCCTGAGGGTTGGTATGTGACCGTGTGTGTGTCTGTGTGTCTGGCAGCGGAGCGGGCGGCCGACCAGCTACCGCACATCATGCCCGACTACATGCTGGTGTTCGCCGTGCCCATCCTGGCGCACGACCCCGACTTTACCGAGTACGACGACGTCGAGTACCTGACCAAGATCCGCGCCTGCCTCTGGTCAGTAGTTCAGTACACCGACAAAACCGGCCGCCAGCCTCTTCAAACGTGTCAAACCGTATGGCCTAAGCAGCCTATTTCTTTAGGATGCTCACAGGCCGGACGTTAATAAATTTGTTTTGCTCGGTTATTGCATATACTTGCGGACAACCTGCAATATCTATCGTACGTTGTATTCACTTCTTTTTAGTTTTTAGCTTGATTAGGGACCTGAGGTCAGTTAGTTCCAAATCAGGTATTATGCCCAACGAACCGCGATGTCTTTCCGTCGTTATTTACTGTCTGATGGCGCGGTCCCATTCCCAGGTTCATTCTGGAGCCGCTGATCACCAAGAACGACAACTACTGTTTCGGCTTCTACAAGGCGCTGGTGGAGCGGATGAAGAACCACCTGGACGCAGTGCGCAGTGAGGAGGAGGCCGCCAACCACGTGAGTGAGGGCGCGGCGCGGCTGGTAGCACAGCGGGGGGGGGGGTGAGGTGAGTGGAAGGGTTAGAGGGGGCTGTGACCACCAGCGCCCAGGTATTCGGGAACGATCAGAGCCGAGTGGTGAAACTGGACTGACATCACCTTCCGCAGTGAGCGGGTGGGCGAGCTGGTGCCATATGGGCGTCTGTGCTATGTTGTGATTCATCCCGCATTATGTTCCCGGCACAATGTCCCGATGGTCGGTCCGGCAGAAACCGTGGGCCGTCTGACCTGTCCTGTCCGTCAGCAGAAACTGTGGACCGTCTGACCTGTCCTCTCCGTCCGCAGAAACTGTGGGCCGTCTGTGACCTGGCCTGTCCGTCCACATTAACTGTGGGCCGTCTGTGACCTGTCCTGGCCTGTCCGTCCGCAGAAACTGTGGGCCGACTGACCTGCCCTGTCTGTCCAGTGTCCGCAGAAACTGTGGGCCGTCTGTGACCTGTCCTCTCCGTCCTCAGAAACTGTGGGCCGTCTGTGACCTGTCCTGTCTGTTCGCAGAAACTGTGGGCCGTCTGACCTGTCCTGTCCATCCACAGAAACTGTGGGCCGTCTGTGACCTATCTCCGTCCGGCCGAAACTGTGGGCCGTCTGTGACCTGTCCTCTCCGTCCGCAGAAACTGTGGACCGTCTGTGACCTGTCCTCTCCGTCCTCAGAAACTGTGGGCCGTCTGTGACCTGTCCTGTCTGTTCGCAGAAACTGTGGGTTGTCTGTGACCTGGCCTGTCCATCCACAGAAACTGTGGGCCGTCTGTGACCTGGCCATGGGCCTGCTGCTCACCAAGACAACCAACTTCGAGATGCGCGAGTTCCCCTCGGAGCCGCGCATCCCACCCATGTACTTCCGCAAGCCGGCCGACCCCAACTTCGTCAACGGTGAGCTTTAGTAGACCAGCGCGTGCCGCAGGTTGGGGCCGACGATACTTTTTTTTGTATTACTGGCCTTAATAAAGTTGTAGTTGTTGACATACGTATCAATTGTGCGTTCCGAAAACTGCAACGATACGTGGGGCTAATGTCTGAGTTTTCTGGCCGAATGTTACAACTAACTTCCGTCGATAACTGCAATATCTCCGTGTTTTCTGATTCACCCAGCGCTGCAGTCTGTACCGGCCCTCACCTGACCCGCCCCGCCCCTCCGTCACCCTCAGGGAAGATCTACCTGCCGCCCGAGCTGCAGCACCTGGGAAAGCGGAACAACATGGTGTCGATGGCGCACAGCCACAGCATGATCAACAAGCGCATCCAGCTGGCGCAGCAGATCCGCGCCTCCAAGGCCGGCGCCGCGGCGGCCGCCGCCGCCGCCACCGGGGGCGAGAAGGAGCTGACCCTGATTGTGCAGGAGTCGCCCGCCGCAGAGGTGCGTGTGGGGAGGGGAAGCCTTCACTGCCGGTAATCAGAACGCGCGAAAAGATTTTCCGAAAAGGGGGAGTTGGAACTGGCTGTTGTGTTGTTTCCCTCACTAGTTTTGCTATTCTTACGTAAAGACTTGTCAATAATGCGTGATTTTCTGCCGGTGGGGGCCCTAGCCAATGTTATTTTTACTGTTCGAATTACTGTGTCCGGGGATGCCTTAATCTATCGAGTTTTATGAGCGGACGAGCAGTAAAAGCTTAATTGCCTCAATCATGTAATGATTCACGGCAACTGCATATTACCTCAGCATTTTTTTTTCTTTTTGAAATAACGCCAATAAAACGTATCGAACCCTGCGAAAAATAGACAGGCAACAATAGTTATCCGAGCACACCGTGCTTTCCCGCAGCGGCAGGCTTCAGATGGGATCTGGTGTGTGACTATTTCGTCTGAATTGCTGTGACCCCCCAGTGTGAGTTGTGACCCTGTATAACCCCCACTGACCCGTCTCTGTCCTCTGTGACCCCCCTCTGACCCGTCTCTGTCCTCCGGCTCAGGCGGAAACCGAGGAGGATTCTGCCGGCTCGGGGGCGGCGGCGGCGGCGGCAGCGCGACTGATTCGGGACCCTCCGGCCACCTACAGCCGGCGCGCCGCCCACGAGCGGGACAGAAACGACGACTGTGAGTGGACCGGGGACGGGAAGGGACGAGGGAAATGTATGGAGAATTGGAGAGGATGCCGCTTAGGCGCTGGGTGACGTGCTGAGGCGTACCAGTCAGACGTGACCTGATAGGTTTGTGTAGCTCAATATTTTGGCACACGTCTGTGTCCGCCCGTGTTGAATATGTGTTGGGATGCCCGTCTGGTTTCTCAGTTCTTTCCTCCAGTTTTATCTCATGGTTTCATCTAGTAATTGATCGCACATGCTCTTTGATGTTGAGCCAAATAAACTAAGCTAAAATAAATTTAACGGTCGGGACCTGTCGGGAGGTCATTGACCGAGTGTGTCTATGGCCCGTCCGTCTGAGCTGTTGTAGGTTACAGTGTCCGATCCCCATCCGCCTTTTGTGTCTCCGTCTGTGTGTCCACGTGTCTCTGTCTGTGTCTGTCTCTTAGACCGTCTCTATCTGTATGTCTGACCCGTTATATCTGTCTCTGAGACCGTCTCTATCTGTATGTCTGACCCGTATATATTTGTTTGCCGCAGCGGTGGATAGCGCGGCCGGTGGTGACCTGTCGGAGCAGTCATCGACCTTCTCAGACAGTCCTTCCAAGGACAAACAGGACAAAATCACCAAGTAAGTACACTTAGACAGTCCTTCCAAGGACAAACAGGACAAAATCACCAAGTAAGTACACTTAGACAGTCCTTCCAAGGACAAACAGGACAAAATCACCAAGTAAGTACTGTCACCCAGTAAGTACACCTCCCGCAATTATTCCTCCAAGGACAAACAGAACAAAATCACCATGCAAGTTCCGAGGACAAACAAGATAGAATCCAATGCTCTGAATGTTCTCGCGTGGGGGATTTCTCTCGAGTTGACGGCAGGAGTTGTATGTGATGTTAAGACTGTCCCCGCGGCGCCCAGCGGCTCGGTGCACCAGTTCTGACCTGCGGCCCGCCCCGGTCACAGCTACTTCAAGAAGGCGCCGCGGACGGCGTCCCCGACCCCGAGCAGTCAGCGCTCGACACGCAGCGGCCGCAGCGGCGACTCGTCGGCTGCCGGCGAGGAGGCCGGTCAGCGCGCCGCGCCGCGCACCACCCGCACCAGGGCGGCGGCCACCGAGGAGGCCGCCGAGGCGTCTGGGTAGGTGGCCACACTGTCTCTCTGTCCGTCCCCCTGTCCCCTGTGCCACTCGTATCTGTCCCCCCTGTCCGTCATGTGAACGTGATATATTGTCCATCGGTAATTATTATTCATCCGCACGCTGTCGCCACGCTGAGACTAGAGATGTCAATCGGATACCAACTTTTTGGTATACCGATACCAAACCGATACCAACTTGGTATTTGGTATTTCAATCCTAATGTGTTTGGTATTTTGTTGGTATCATAAACCCTCACTAATGTATAAGAGGCTAAGAAATCGGTAAAAAGTTGGTATTTCCCTCATTTTTCCAAGTTGGTTTGGTTTCGGTATTTCCCCATGGGTTTGGTTGGTATTTGGTTTGGTATCGGTATTCAGATTTACCGTAATTGGCATCACTAGCTGAGACCCATGTTTGCTGTAGCGTCAGTTCTGACTCATCCCCTCTCTGGGCCGCGCAGATCTCGTTCTGTGAACGGTAAGCGGCAGGCGGCTGAGCCGGAGCCGGAGTCTGAGCCGGAGCCGGAGTCGGCCCGGCCGGCGGCCGCCGCCAAGAGGAAGCCGGCGCCGGCCGCCAAGCCGGAGCCGGAGGAACCGAGCCGCAAGTCGGCGCGACACGCCGCGCCAGCTCAGGAGGACGCGGTGAGTCCGGGCCGGCTGGCGGACTGGCCAGTCCGGGGCGGTTGTGGGGCCACACAGTGGGGGCTGTGGGACCACACAGTGGGGTGAAGTAGGACTGTGGGGACGAAACAGTCCGGGGGAAGGGGGTCACCTGTTGGATGTTTGTGTCGAGGTGGCCTCCAATGGCGGCTTGGGATTATTTTCAAGTTATACTGCGCACGCGACCATGGTGTGGTGTTATTCACCATCGCAAAGCTAAGTGTGCACTTCAAGTGCCTTGTAGACTGAAGTGTTGCATTTCCACATTACTGGCTGGAGTGTAAACAGCTGGTGGAATTGGCCATTGTCAGAAATGGTTACGTGGCAGGAGAGTTCCTGCTAGTGGTTTCTGTTCTAGAAAATGCTTGTTCAGCGATTCCAGTCGTAATGTGATTCGGTTGACGGCTGCCCGTCTGAAATGTGTCGGGTAGATCCGAGTTTGCTGTTGGCCCGGGGTTGTCGGACAACTGACCCATGTTTCATCGTCTCATAAATAATATTATCTGCGTTCGAATTGTAAATGTCAAGTATATTTACATTCAATCGTTTTTACCTCTTACCCATTGGTGTGAAGTAAGCCTCAGAAAGGCTAACGATCGGACTTTCATGATCTAATAGATTTCATATATGTACATAGGTCTTTTGACCATTTCTTTACGAATTATAAGTAATCACTGTACTGGGCAGAACATTGGAAGATGCGAAATTCGGATGCTGGTTTTCGGACGAAGGTCTGTCGTTATGTGCCAGTAATCCTGCGTTTCTCGTGCGTATGACGCCGTACCGCTGCAGGGCTCTGACCCCTCCCCCCTCCTGCCCGCAGGCCGCCGGAAAGAACACACGACTGACGAGGTCGCGAAAATGAGAGCGGCCGCCGTGATGGGACCTGAGCTGACGAGCGGCGCCCGCCGCGCTGCGCCCGCCGCGCCACTGTATGCCGTGCTGCGCCACTGTATGCCGCGCCGCGCCTGTTCCGTGCAACTGAGCGAGTTATGTTAAAGCGTACAAACTTCAGAGTGTTTTTTAATGCGCGCGCCGCCCCGCCCGTACCGAATACACACTGTCTGGGGCCGCGACTGCTGTCTCTGTCCGGTGTGTGGGGACGGGGGGGGGGCTGTCGGTCTGACAGGGGGTGGGTGGATGGGGTAGGGGAGGGGTCGGCACTCATCTCGGCCGCCGGTGTGACAGCGCCGCGCTGACGGCCGACTCGTCCGTCACACGCGGCCCGCTCTCGGCGCCGGACGGAGTGGTGCGATCGGTCCAGTCTCGGCGGCGGGCGGAGTGGGACGACCCGGCTGGTCAGCGCGGCCGGGCCGCACAGACACCGTGGCCGACAGCAGGGAGCGCCTGGCGCCGCCCAAACGGTGAGCGCTGCGAGCACAGAGGTGTGACGCTGCCGGGAGCGCCGCCAGCCCGCCGTCACCACCGCCGCCGCCGCCGCCGCCGCCGCCGCGGTCAGTCGCGATGGACAATGGTGGGGCGGAGGCGGCCGGCGGCGGCGGACCCGAGCTGCTGACGGTGGGCTACGAGCGGTGAGCTGTCTGGTCGGAGCCGGCCCCGAGGGACCCCGGTCCGGGGAGGGAGCGCGGAGCTGCGGGCGGCCGGTAGTTACCGTGGTCCGGGGGAGGGGAGGGACGGAACCGCGGGCGAACCGGCAGCCCGGGGCCGGGGCCGGTCAGGGGAATGTGTGGGTCGGCGTCGCTGCTGGTCTGGTCTCGGCAGGAGAGAAGGGGAGGACTGGGGGCAGTCTGCTCAGGTAGACCCTCTGCCTGTCTGCGGCGCGCTGCTCTGGTCTGCTCAGTCGCCGCCGGCGCGGTATGCCGAGACTGACAGCAGTAAATCCCAGGCCAAAAGGGAGGCCCGGGACTGCCTGTGACAGCTAGACAACTGAAATACGAGCGGTTACGCCCGACTGCAATGTCACGCGGGCTAATGATCCGACAAAAGGAATGAGTAGGAGCAGTGTTAGAGCTGGTTCGGATTGTGTTGTCAAAATGGGGGGGGGGGGCGGCACGGATGAGGCAATGGAACTGCAATTTTTATTGTATATCTCGGATTTGACCGGAAGTCTAGCATCTCAAACAGTTCGAATTGAGCTATGTGTGTGTATCTGCTACCTACTTCAACTCAACATTTTGAGTCTTTCGATGTGCCATTGGTGACGTCATTTAGGTTATATAAGGTCATCTCAGTTTTTGCCACCTATCCAAGAACAAGTTCAACTCAAGAGTCTGGAAATGTAGGTGACGACCACCAATGCGCTCAGATTGAACCGCAAATTCGAGTAACGTGCTACACGATACGTACAAAACGTCCGGTAGGGTTAGCGACTGGGCTTCGGTCGAAAATAATCAAAACTGACGTCTTGTGAAAACGCTCTTTCTGCAGTGACTTGACAAAAAAAAATGTTTAATAATGATTTTACCAGCACCGCGCTGTTCTCATCGAGACGCATCAATTGAACGATCTTTCAGAGATAGTGTGACTTTTCCGGGACTCGCGAAGCCTATGGCCCACACTATGGCACCGGTTAAGGTCCCTGGCCTGACAACAGTCGACGGTTGAAATGTCGCATTTAAATCCGGCGCTCATGACGGCCAATTCGCTCTTGTATGCAAATTTACGTCAGATCGTAACAGCGAGGCTGCTGCTGACGGTTCATACCCCGCCCCCAGCCTCAAGGTAGGTATCCTGAATGTCTGAATGGGCCGGGCGAGAATGGAAGCACCCTTTGATCGCGGGAGACGTGAGACAGACGAAGACGGGAGACGTGAGACGGACGAAGACGGAAGACGTGAGACGGACGAAGACGGGAGACGCGCCGTGAGTGTGACGAACAGTCGTGAGTCGCAGCAGCCGATGGCGCAGAATCTGTGCCACGGCTAAAGAAACGAGGTAAATGTGTGAGCACAGTGGTAAACAACTGGACTCGGCATAAGCTTCAATTATTTACGCACCGTCATACCAGTACCAGTTGCCACGCGCAGCTTGGCAATAACTGCCCACGGTTTCGAGCAGCAGCGGACAGTCACCGCACAGCTTCAGTGTCACCGAACCGATGGGACCTCCCAGACCGTCCGCCCCCTTCTCTCCTCCCCATGACTCCCACTGTCCACCCCTTCCCTCCTCCCCATGACTGGCGCCGTGATGGCCCCAGGGTGCGGACGCGGCACCTCTCCCCTCTCCTATGACCGGCGCCGTGCCTCTCGGTACAGGGTGCGGACGCGGCACCTCTCCCCTCTCCTATGACCGGCGCCGTGCCTCTCGGTACAGGGTGCGGACGCGGCACCTCTCCCCTCTCCTAGTGACAGGCTCCGTGCCTCCCGGTGCAGGGTGCGGACGCGGCACCTCTCCCCTTCCCTATGACCGGCGCCGTGCCTCCCGGCTCCTGGTGCAGGGTGCGGACGCGGCACCTCTCCCCTCTCCTATGACCATTGACCCATGACGTGGCCGTCCCCCACAGGGTGCGGACGCGGCACCTCTCCCCTCTCCTATGACCGGCACCGTGCCTCCCGGTGCAGGGTGCGGACGCGGTCGCGATGCAGCATCGGCGCGCCATCCCCGGTCATCGGCGACGACTGGCGGTCAGCGTCGGTTCCGTTTCGGGAGAAGCTGCGCTACCTCTACGAGAACCAGATCATGGTCGACGTCACCTTCCACCTGTACGAGCCGGTGAGACGGGCATAAGAGCCAGTGAGACGGGGTATATACGAGCCGCCAGCCGGTGAGACGGTGTACGGGGTTAGTTATTGTTAGTTATTAGGGTTACTTAAAAGTTATCAAACGGGTTAGTGATTGTTAGTTATTAGAGGTTGTTTATTAGTTAGGTATTAAAAGGGTTAGTTATTGCTAGTTATCAGGGGCTACCTACTTATTAGTTGTTAGACGGGTTAGTTATTGTTAGTTATTAAGGGTTACTTATCAGTTCTATAACAGGTTAGTCGTTAGTTATTAGGGGTTACTGATTAGTTATTAGACGGGTTAATTATTATTCGGTACATGAAGTTATTAGACGGGTTAATTATTATTCGGTTAAATAATTATTCGGTTATTCGGGTTAAAGGGTTCGATTATTTTTTTTTTCTACCCCCCACTCGCACTTCGATTATTCTTTTCATCCCTCCCAGTCATGAGTATCTCTGAAGTCTTGTCCGTCTATCTGTCCGTCTGTCTGTCCGTCTGTCCGTCTGTTTGTCCGTCTGTCCGTCTGTATCTCCGTATGTATGCATGCACAAATGTATGCGTGTTGCTGTATGTTTCAACGTGTTCCGAATCCGATGTTCGTAGTTGTCTACAGAATCGGTGTCGCCAACCTACTTGGAGTCCGGCGGCGGCGTGCTCCCATTGTTGGCGCGGCGGCCGTCCCGTGCGGCATCTGTCTTGTCCGGACGGCACGGGCGAGTCGGTGGCGGCAGCGCGGCCGGCCGGCCGGCTGACAGGGCTCGGCAAAAACCCCCGCCGGCCGCCGCGCCGCGCGGTCCGCGCGCCAAAATAGCTGTGCCACTGACCGGCAGCCCAGCTATTTCCTTGGCCTCCCCCCCCCCCGCCCGGCTGAGGGAGGGGGAGTATTCCTCGGGCCTCCCTTGGGAGGGGCGGGGAGGGTGCTGGCGACGTTCAACCCGTGTGTTGTCAATTGCGTCTGATTTGGTACGGGTTATTTTTGGTCGCAGTGGGTCTGGGTAGTGGGTAGTGGGTAGTGGGTACGGACTAAACAGCTCAGGAGTGCTACGTTGGCACTACCTAACCGTGATCAGTTCTGAGAAACGGCGCAAAATCGCCGACATACTGGGCGCTGAAGCCATAGAACTCGGCGCCGATCAATACCCGGGTGCTGGTAAGGAGCGTTTCTGCCTCGAGCTTCTGGAAAGTACGGTAGCGGACAGGTAAGTACGCTCTCGCCTGGCCGGCTCTGCGGGCAGCTCCCAGGGAGCCGGTCTCACGACTCACCCCGGCTGGTCCGGCGCCGGTGCCCCGAGTCCCGTCACCTCCACTGACGGTGCAGCGGAGCGGGAGGCAGCCGCTGGTCTCACGACCCACTCAGTGTGGGTCCGGCGCCGGTATAGGTATCTATCCGGGGTCCCGCCGCCTCCACTGACAGTACGAGCGGGGCGGGGCGGGGAGGGAGGAGAAGCAGCCGCCCGCGTCACCGGCCACCGTTCATCACGGTCGCTGATCGGTGAGGCGACGGTCCGACACCTCCCTCCTGCCCAGCTGACGGACCGGCACGGCGGTCCGACACCGGATGTGGCGGTCTGACACCTCCCTCCTGCTCAGCTGACCGGCCAGGTGACGGCCCGACACCCCCCTCCCTCAGCTGACCGGCCAGGTGACGGTCCGACACCTACTTCTCCTCAGCTGACCGGCCAGGTGACGGTCCGACACCTAGGTACCTCTCCTCAGCTGACCGGTGAGGATATAGTCCGACACCTCCTCTCAGCTAACCTACTGACCATCTAACGCTGTATAGCGGCCCATCTAGTGTCCCTGAGTAACAGCCCGCGGTCTGCCTCCCCCAGCAGGCGGCGGGGGACGAGGCGCCCCCGGAGCGGCGGTCAGCGGTCACCAACGGTCACGGCGGGCCGTCGGACTCGGACTCTGACTCGGACTCGGACTCTGAGTCGGCTGACGGGCCGGCGCTGGTGGTGGGCGCCCACCGGCTGGTGCTCGGCATGGCCAGCGCCGTGTTCCAGAGCACCCTGTACGGCGGCCAGCCACCCGAGCGGCCGGTGGTCGTCAGGGACTGCGATCCCGGCACGTTCAAACTCATGATCGAGTGAGTACGGACCCACCGCGCCTGCTCAGGCGCTGCAGGTTAGACGTGCCAAATGGAACTGATGCGTCGGGAGCTAAACGCCAGCACTGGGGACTGGAGGTGAAACGAAAACACACTCAGGTCTCTTTGTTTGCGCCGAAAGCCTGCACTCAAATATATAAGACGGCATTAACCGCATTATCTAACCACATAATCTTAACAGCATTGATATTTTTCCTTATCAACGCTTTACTCTTTTAGCAGCTTCGTTCCACGATAATGTAACGTATCGTGTACAATGCTGGTTGCGCCGAGCTCTCCGCAGCCCCAGTGAGAGCGCGATGTCCCGACTGACCGCGTGACCTCTCCTGTGGCAGGTTCATCTACTCAGGCGAGTGCATCATCGCGTCGGTGGAGAAGGCGCGCGACATATTCCACATCGGTCGCGCCTACCAGTGCGCCGACCTGGTGCGCTACATCTCGCAGTTCGTGGCGGACGCGGTGCGCAGCTACCGGTTCACGCCGCTCACCTGCGGAAACCTGTTCTTCTTCCTGGAGTTCTCGCGCGAGGTGGCGGACTCCGAGCTGACTCAGCTCTGCTGGGGCTACGTTGACCAGTACGCGGCGCGCATCATCGGCACGCCCGACTTCAGCGGCCTCTCCAAGGACATGGTGGCCACCATCCTGGACCGCGAGACGTTCGACGTCGGCGACGAGCTGGTCGTCTTCCTGGCGGTGAAGCGGTGGGGCGAGCACCAGCTGCGCGCGGCCGGTCAGCGCGCCCAGCACGAGACGCTGCGCCAGACGTGCGCCGACCTGCTGCCCTTCGTGCACATGGACCGCATCGACGAGAGCGACTTCGTCAAGACGGTGCTGCCGTCGGGCCTGGTGGGGCCGCAGGAGCTCATCAGCTTCTTCATGGTGCGCGGCATCGAGATCCCGCGCAACATCGACCTGGGCGACAACCAGTCGGCCTGCCGCATGCTGATGGAGCCGCACCGGCGCCGGCCGCCGCCGCACGAGCGCTGCCTCCGCTACCGCGCCGGCTACAAGCTGGCCAGGGACGACATGGAGGCGCTGCACGAGCTGCGCTTCCGCGCCGACAAGGACCTCCAGCTGGTGGGCCTGCACCTGGGCTATATCTTCAGCCAGATGGAGCTGGGCCTGACGGTGCGCGTGCAGGGCCCGTTCGAGCGCGTCCAGTGGACGGACGCGTTCTCTCAGTACCACCGTGTGAGCGGCGACTGTGTGGGCGCGGCGCCGGCCGACATGCGCGTGCTGTTCCACCAGCCGGTGGCCGTCGAGGGCGGCTGCTGCTACAAGGTGACCGTCAAGGTGGACCGCTGGAAGTACACCCAGAGCGACTTCAACATCTGGGGCGGCCAGAGCGGGCCCAGCCGGGTGCGGACGGACGACGGCCGGCACTTCTACTTCCTGCAGGCGGCCATCGAGAAGGGCCGCGACATCCGGTTCGCCGACATGAAGCAGTGTCGCGGGCTCATCACTGAGCTGCTCTACAAACCCGTCTGACCAGGCCAGCGGCGGTGAGTGGGCAGGGGCGGCGGTGGTGGCCGGTGGGTGAGCAGGGGCTGCCCCTCAGGCCCGTCTGCCCAGCGCCGGGGGCGGTCGGTGGGTTGGAACGGGTCAGGTCTGCGGTCAAGACCGGCGAGCGGCCAATGGCTGCTCAGGGTTGGTGAGTGGTCAGGGGCGGGGTCAGGTCAGGTGTCTCCGCGCTGACCCAGAGGTGTGTGCGCTCATTTTACTGTCGTGTGGTGACCAGAGGTGGACAGTAGGACGACAGACTGTGTCCTGCTGTCCGGGCATGTAACCATGTCTGGACATGTGACCGGGACATGTAACCGCGTCTGGACATATGACTGTGTCTGGACATGTGACTGTGTCCTGCTCATGATGTACGGACATATAACCACGTCCGGACATATGACCGTGTCCGGACTTAACCCGCGCCCCGCTGGGCTATTCAGCCATACGCGCCCTGCTGGGGGGGGGGGGGGGGGCAGATTCTGCCCCCCCTGTCTAACTTCCGAACCGATGGTCGTAGAAAGACGGGGAAAACGGCAATCGAAAGTTCTCAACAAGGCGGATCTTAAGAGCCCAAATTTTTTTGCTTAAGTAGGTCAGAGGTCAGGTCAAGGTCAGGTCAAGGGTACAAAATGCAAGTTCCTACAGTATCGGCCTTGCACCGTAGTTGCCGAAGCATGGACTGAGACCGATTGCCCAAAACGTGTTCATAGACTACCAAAACAATATTCGTTGCACACAATGTCATTCAAAGGTCAAGGTCAGGTCAGGTCAGGTCAGGTCACCAAAAACAAAATATAGAAAAGGGCATGTGCGACACATGTTTTATGGGTCATTTTACTCATGGAATTCAATAGTCACACTCAATAAGTGATATGGACCACCTCTGGATGAATTTCAGGTCGAGGTCAGATCAAGGTCAGGTCAAGTGAGGTCAAATTTTGAAGTTGGTTGTTAAGGCCTAAAAAGGTGTCTATCCGATGCAGTTTTTCACGGCAAATCGAATGGTGCTATTTTTGTTTCCGTACGAGGTCTAGAACTTCCAAAAAAATCATTTTTCAAAATTTTTGTGTGTCGTGACGTCATAAAATTTTGAATAACTCCCACATTTTTGAACCGATTCTTCTAAAAATTGGTATGTAGGTGCACATAGACCACTTCTTTGACATATATTCCGGTTTTTTCGATAAACTCAAAATTTTGGATTTTATAAATGTTTTCCCAAAAAAGTCAGTTTTTTGGAAAAATTTTGGCCAAAATCCAAAATTTTCAAAAAACCGAGATAGCCATTTGATAGACAAAGTAGAATCACGTATAACCTTTTTTGTTACGTCTTGATTCCTTTAAAAATGAAGATGTTAGCGGCGTTGGAAATTTTGCCGTTTTTGAGGCGAAAATGGCGAACATGACGTCACTAAAACGTTAATTTCTCAAAAACTTTCCGACGGATTTCGCTCAAATTTTCAGGGAACGTGTCAAATTGATGTATGATAAGGTACTGAGAGTTTGACGTCGCTGGCGTAACGCGTTTAGAAGTTATTGGCGAAAAACGGGAGGGGGGGGGCAGATTCTGCCCCCCCCCCCCAGCGGGGCGCGGGTTAACGCGGCTTCCTCAAGCCGTTCATTAAAAGTTCAAACTAAATTAATGGAAATGGCAAAAATAAAAATCAGATCGAGGTCATATTACATAGGGGAACGAAAATATCTCCCTAGTTAGGCCCGGCTAGGAGGTGTTTACTAAAATTCATGGTTAGTTCGGACTTCAGACCATCTAACATAACTGCCCAACTCTGTTTTGTCAGGTCTGAAACGAATGCTGAAGATTCCAGGGCTCGCCGGAGGGCCGTCCGGCGGTGGCTGGCAGACGGACGGATATATCACGACATTGCCGCCGTGCCGAGCGGCGGTCCCAGCAGCGGCATGTGGTCGCCGCGCTCCCCTCGCACCGCCGCACCTGTCGGCGAGACGGCGGCCGACCAGCCGCGCGCGCTGGCAGTCCCCAGTGACATACCTCGCTCACAGTGTTCATACAAACATGCAGACATCCTAACGAATGTGCCGTGACCAGCTGCTGCTCCACAATGCACAGGAAATACACTACAAATCAAACCCGTCTCAATGGAATGTTATGTAAAAGGCTCCGAACTGAGCGCCCCGTAGGGGGTGGGGCGAAACGGCCCCCCCTGTCCTTTTCCGTCAATATCTCCTAAACGGCTGGAGATATCGCCACCAAACTTTCAGGACTCCTCCGGGCATCAATTTTACACATTGGGACCAGATATTTTTTCCAGGGGTTCTCATAGGTTGGCCACAAATGACGTCAGAATGACGTCATGTTCTGCCATTTTCGACCGAAAAAAGACCTTCGCGAGAAGAGCTGTCAGGCCTACAGCTTTGAAGATACAGAAAAATGATCAGACATAAAAGGTGTAGAATTAATAGGGCTACAAAACTGCTATCTCGGATTTTTGAAATTTTTGAGTTTTGACCCCCAAAAATAAAAAATGCGATGTTTTTTATATTTTAGCCAAAAATCCAAAATAGTTTTTTGAGTTTCGAAAAAACCGGAATATATGTGATAGTACCTACTTTCTTCTATCTACATACCAAATTTCAGATCGATAGCTTGTTTTTTGGCCAAGTTATAGCGAAAAAAACTGTTCAAAAAATGATGACGTCAAATTTCCTAACTCAATTTTTGGCAATTCTAGACCACGTAGGGCAAAACAAAGACCACCATTGGACTCCCCGTGACGAGATGCATCGAATCGATACCCATTTTATGCAAAAATATCAACTTTGAAATTTGACCTAATATGACCTGACATTGACCTGAACTTCACCAAAACGTGACCTAAGCTGGCCCCAAAGGCTGCCTGGCCCACATAATCGCATTTGTCATGTAAAATGGACCATAAAACATGTATCACACGACACTTTCATATTGTGGCCCCCAGGTGACCCCCAGTGACCTGACCTCTGTGACCTGACCTGGTATCAGTGACCTCAGATAGCGAAGTATGTGTTTGACGAACAATGTACCATCGATGGTTTTCAATTACTTACCAATTTACTCGATTTCACAACACATTTCTTGAAATGTCTGTGAACGGTGAAAATCCGACCTTTGACCTGACCTGTGACGTCATCGGTTTGACCTAGGTCAATGAAATTCGGCCACAAGGTAGTTCCCGGGTGGGGCAATCGAACGCCGTTTGAATTTTGAAAATCGGCCGGTAAATTTCTGAGATCTTAGGGGGGGGGGGGCGAAACGCCCCCCCCCCTCCCCTACGGGTGGTAGGGTCCGCCGTTAGCCCTACGGGGCGCGGGTTAACCCGCGCACCGACGGGGGTCTGCGCCAACTTAGAACCGACGAGGGGGGGGGGGGTTGGATGACCGATGACCGATGACCCCCTTGAGATCTCGAGAACGAAGCAAGAGACGGCGACAAGCGGTAAACGGCATGGGGTACGCACGGACAAGGTCTACAATTTTTACGAAGGTCATTTTCAGGTCAGGTCAAAGATGACGTCACATGGGTCAAAAAAGTCATAATGGCGGCGCTAGATATGGAGAGTTTCTCTCGAATAACTTTCGAATTGGTCAAGCTAGGAACAAACTAAGGACACCATCGTGATCCTCTCGTCAATCCGCATCGAACAATAGGTATGTTGACCTCGAAAGGTCAAATTCAAAGGTTGACCTCAGGTCACGTGACCTCGAGGTCATCATGTAGGTATATCATTCGATGCGCCTTGACGAGCTAAACACAATGAGACCATCCGCGCGGCTGTAGGTATCTTGTTCCCGTAAGGAGTTATTGGCAAACAACCTTTGGTGACCTTTGATGACGTCACATGACCTTACTGACGTCACCATGCCCCATGCATGTTGGAGCTATTTTTTACAATTTGGGGGTCAAAAATCAAGATAGAACGTTGAAATTTGGGACATCTAATGTTCTAATAGAGCTCTATAACATATATTCCGTTTTTTTTTAAATTCTCAAAATTTTGGATTTATTAGCTGTTTTCCAAGAAATTGTTTTTTGAATTTTTAGGGGTAAAAAACGAATTTTATGGAAATTCCGAGATAGCCATTTTTAAAGAACTTGTTGAGCTGCGTCTATTCATAGGTAGGTATCCTTAATTTGCAATTTGCTTTAAACCTTGATTTTTGGCG
Organism: Amphibalanus amphitrite; assembly: GCF_019059575.1. Classification (NCBI taxonomy): domain Eukaryota; kingdom Metazoa; phylum Arthropoda; class Thecostraca; order Balanomorpha; family Balanidae; genus Amphibalanus; species Amphibalanus amphitrite. The sequence continues at coordinate 21,558 of NW_024883380.1, forward strand.
ATTTTTCAAAACATTTACCACTTTTTGACTGAAAACGACATGTAGTTAAATCACTAAAATCGACATATCAAAACGTTTTTAGATTTTTTTCTTAAATATTACACAGAAGACGTCAAATTGATGGGGGAGAATTAGGTATGCCAAGTTTCAAGTTGATAGCGTAAGCGGTTCATGAGTTATTCAAGAAAAATGGAGGGGGGTCGGATCCGACCCCCCAGGCGGTCGCGGGTTAAGGCCAGGTTGGGTCAGGTCAGGTCAGGTCAACCAGTAGGCGTGACCTTACCATTATAAGTCAATGGAGAAAAATGAAAATGCCTCTAGATCCGTGTGTAGGGGAGAGTGGGGTAAGATGCCCAGGGTGGGAAAGACGCCCCACCCCCTCTAGCGGCGAAACAAAGAATCGGACCTGGATTTTAATGTTCTTAGCGTAAAGCGGAAGCCTGCCTTGTTAACTGCACAAAAAATTGCGAAGCTCAGTTGGGCAACGGCTGGCTGATGATTGCATGTTTTTTATTTGCTGCTTTCAAAAAATATTTTGGTGTCAAAACATTGTAAAAATCAAAGAAGGTACCTAAATAATTTTTGCGTCCCTTGCTATAGTCGTGATACATTACCATGCGTGTACTGTGTCCCAAACAGTTTGTTTCAGGGTGCAGTTTTATGGCTAACAAATTGTACTGATTTAATGTTACTTCGGTACCTTGGGGTAAGATGCCCCCTGTCCTGATGGGGAAAGACGCCCCCCTAAATCCGTAGGCTGTCCTTGAAACAGCCCGTCAAATCATTTATTACATAACTTGTGATGTAGACAAAAGCCGATCTGGGACTATTGAGAGTCCAGTACGGTCGGGTGCTCCCCATGCCGGTCTCTCGGCCCACATAGCGAATTTTTGGGCGGCATCTGACTCTGAGAGTCCTCACGACGGCCTCTGTGGGCCCCATTATTGGCTCCAGGGCCCCTAACGACATCCTTTGAGGGCTCCCACGTTGGCCCCACGGGCCACGCTGGCATCGGAGGTCCCCACGATGGGCTCGAGGGCCCTCAAGCATCATGAAGACCTATAAGAGCCCCACAGTGGTCTCCGAACGCCACCATGGAGGCTTGTTTGGCCGCGCTGGACTATGATGGCCCTAACGATGACCTCTGAAGCCCCTTACGACTACTTTTGCGGGCCCTTATGATGACGTTTGGTGTCTACTGCAGGTTCGAAGGGACTACTGATTCGTTCAGGCGATTCACGTGCCCATTTATGTCATTTATAGTGCAGGGGGCATCTTCCCCAACGTCAGGGGGCGTCTTTCCCACCCTGTGGGGTACCCCTTTCACTTCTTCAGGAAAATGCTTAATATCAAAAAAAGTTATAATATTTCAGGCATGAAAGTGTGATATTTTTGGAGAAAAATGATGTCGGCTTCCGTTGAAACTCGAACTTTTTGCTTTCCCATCGTCATTTTCGAATAATATATGACATAGCAAAACCCTGGGCATCTTTCCCCATTCTCCCCTACGCATATGAACAGTCCAAATATTTCAGAATCACAAGGATTTAGACCACCCGTGACGACCAAGGTGTCTTTTTTGCTGCGAGCCTCTAGAAAGGTCATCCGAGGTCATTTTAGGCTACAAACAGCTTTTTGCCAATAACTCTCGATTGGAAAGAGATAGGATGCTGGGGATGGCCTCATTGTGTTTGTCTTGTTGAGACGCATCGAGTGATATGCAACATGACCTTTCCGGTCAGGTCATGACCTTGACCTGAGGTCAAATTTTCAAGTTGACCTTGACCTGAGGTCAAATTTTCAAGTTGACCTTTTAAGGTCAAATTATAGTTCATTCGACGCGTCTCGGCGAGAGGAACACGATTCTGGCAATAGAAATGTTGTGGTGTTTCTATGTCAAAAGTTATAGTCGAAAAACACATTTCGTAAAAACAGCTATTTTTGGAGTTTTTTTGCCCTCTGGAGGCTAAACCGTTGACCTGAGGTCAATTTTGATGATACCTTATCAAAACAAAAGTTCAAAAGCTATCGATTGCTTTTCCATGCGTTTTTCTAGCTATCATAGTTCCTGAGATAAATGCATGTTTTCTGAGAAATATAGGTAATGACATTTGGCAAATTTTGACCTTTGATTACCTCCAATGACCCAATATTGCTCTAAGATGAAAAATGACCTAAATACTTTCAAACGTACGCATTAAGAGCTATCGACTGCTTTTTACTGCGTCGTTCTAGCCCTCTTAGTTTTTGAGTTAGAGGTGGGTGGTAACATATGCCCCCTCCCCCCACTAGGGCGAAGTTGGCTGAGACCGCCACTGGGGCGCGGGCTAGTAGTTTCTGCAGGAGGGCGGCTCTGGAGAGCCCCCCGTCACTCGCGTTATGGAAAATACCCCAGTCATGCGCGGAAAAAATCATCACAAAACGTAATATCGTTTATTTTTCTAGAACTATATTACACAAAACCAGCAAACCTGCAAAAAACGCACTCAGAAAATGCATAGCATAGCCAGACCTTTACACGACATCTGATAATTTTCTCTCTTTGCACGTGAAGCAATTTATCCCGCACCGTAGACAGTGTTTACAATTGCCTCACGTGCAAAGAGAGAAAATTATCAGATGTCGTGTAACCAATAAAGACCGTGTAACTGATTTGTTAAGCGTCTAGACGATTAACAAACTGTTAAGCGTCTAGTAGACATTTCGTCTAGTCTGAAATATGTCGTATTGTTATATAAAATGTATTTTTTACCTCTAAGCGCCCGAAAGATATTTGCGGTAGGCGGGGTAAAATTATTTAACCGCTTGAAGGTAGAAAAATCTTATAAACGTCGCGCCTATCGGCCCGACGTTTAACATATTTGTTCTACCTTCTCGCGGTTTATTATACTAAACACTATCTACGGTGCGGTATAATGACTCTTTTCGGGTATTTTTTCGGATTCAATATGGGTGGAATATGTTAAAACCAATTATCATAGTGATTTAAAGGCTCAACTTCTGTTGTTGACGACGCAATTTGGCCTTAGTACGATACCTAGCCGAAAAATAATAGAACTTAAAAATGTACAAGCAAAAATACCACGGACGCATAAGGAAGTGTGAAATCAATCGTATATGCATTATCAAGCCAATAATACCCACAATCTTAATTCATGTGCAATCTGCAAGCATAGTACCTAATATAAAACGGATGAGACCCCCGTAATGTGTTCATAATGCAGTTTGACGTTTACATTTTAGCCACCCTTCTGTTCTTGGCGAAATCGGGATTTGATGTTGCGACAGAATCACGGCACTGCTGACGAACTCGATGAGCCAGCACAATGGATGCTTTTTCAAAATATACGACGAGCACGCATAAATGCAACAACAAACAGTCATGTCAGTTTGAATGTCGGTATTGGGGCATTCCATGTCAACCGGGACAGCCAAAATCGGCCACCTCTGCGATTTTGTTCAAACTTGGTATACTTATTGGCTATTGGGTGAAACCTCTGAGGGTGAAAGGATTTTGTCATATGCCCTCGGGCTACAGAGATACAAGTCGCTAAACTTCTGCTTTTTGAGCAGAATTGGACGTGTATTGCAATCTTGAAAGATCTATAGCCTCAACATTTTTGAAGCTATTAATGTCAAACAAACTGAAACGTGTACATAAGGAGTTATGCTAGTAAAATTTGACAATTTTTACATTTTTTGGTGATTTTGAATTTATTTTATTTTGAATAAATTTCTTAAAATGTAATTAGTGAAAAATGGGTACCCTTCGATTTTGCTCAAATTTAGATATTGTCTTCCACTAGACGTAAGGCACACGTGCTGAGAAAATTAGAGTGGGCCAACGATAACTTTGGATGATATAGCAACAAGTAGTGCAACGTAGCACGGGCGGTGGAAGGGGCCGATTTCGCTAACTCCACCTGTTTATCGCCAATAACTCACGCCATAATTATCATATTAACGTCAAACTTTAAGTATCTGTCCAGAATCGAATTGCAAATCCTCCCGTGCAAAAAATAGGTAAATCGGTCCACAATTTTTCTAGTAATAGCGGTGTGAAGTCAAACATTCCTGCCGGAGCGGCTCGGCGGCCGGCGCCGGCCGTTGCCGCCTGAATGGTAGACTGTGCCGGCGCGGGACGGTTCAATCTTTGCACCGCGCTTCTTACCGCTGATTATGATCGATTCGTGTCAAATTTTGTGTGAAGACTTAAAAATGTACAGGCAATCTAATGTTCAAATAAATACGATAATCAACTGGTAGAATTAAATTTTTAGGGTGCAAACACAATATGTGACTATGACGTTTCCCGCGTCGGCCGATCCCCGCCTCTGCAGGCGACATCTTACTCTTAGCAAGCCACTAACTGCCAAATTTATGGTAAGATTATCTAGAGATTCTCATAACACTACAAATGTCGTATAAAGGAAGAAATAGGAAAATCGGCCAGTATCTCTTAGAGCTATGGGCGTATAAACGCAAGATAGTCACTATAGCAAATTTGATCACGTTTAACCTCATTTGATCTTGAATATATTGATCTAGGGCCATGAAATTGGCACACGATAAAGTTCCCCACCGCCCCAATTACAATTCAAATTCCGTTTTTTATACCTTTTTTGGCTAAACCGGGCTTTTCTCCTCTAGCGCTGGGAGAGTCAGGCGTATTTTCTTTTTGCAACCAAAGAGAGGCGCTGCCCGGAGAATGTCCTATTTCATAATTAAAAAACTGGCTTACGATGACCAGCTATCTTCGTGGCTTAGTAGTAAGTGTGCCGAGTGTATCCACCTCGAAATCTAAAGGTCGCTGGCTCGCAGCGGGTCAGCCTGAAGTGTTTAATACGCATTTGTTTTTTTTTTCAAGTAGCATCTGGCCAGCAGGCAACTGTCGTGAGGGCTAATGTTCGTATCTAGGTAGCATTTGGCCAGTCGGCAACTGCTGTGAGGGCTGTATGTACATATTTACGCATGTTAGATTAGGTCAGGTCACGTCAGGTCAGGTTAGGTTTGCTTTGTTTTGGGGTAGAAAGAAGCATCTCCGGGTAGCGCCTCTCCTTGGTTGCTAAAACGAAACACGCGAGTGCCAGACATTACGAAGTCCAAAAGACAGTTACGTAGTCGTCGGCCCATTCTGGATTTTTTATATGATGTAGCTAATGTATAGGAGAATAAAATGTGTAAAAATGAGCAAAATCGAAGGGTACCCATTTTTCAGAAAATCAAAATTTATTTTTTGAATTTTAATTAAGTTCACTAATTAGTTAATTACGTCAATATTGTTATCCTCAAATTAAAGCCTGACCTATTCCCTCCATTTCACACTTTGTCTCGTGGTGATATGTCTAAAACTTCTATGGTTATGACGCTTTAAAGATGATAATGTGCCTTGCCTAAGTCAATGTTTGATGACGTGTATCTCGGAAACGTGACGTCATATCTTGACAAAAATATGTCTCCTTTCTTTTCACATATAGATGAGCAGGTTCACAAAGTTTCGCAAAAATCGGAGGAAGTGAGGTTCAAAATGATCATTTTTTGTCCCACTTGACGTGGAATGCCCCATTTAGGTACATACCAGCACTTCTAAGCTGGCCTACTTGTGTAAGAAATCACAATTTTTCTTTACGGGCTCATACCAAACTGTCTCAGGGCATTTGAATGGAAGACGAGTCTTATTTTGTTGAAATGCATGCAATAGGTACAATTGTTTACGTGTATACCTACTTCCAAATTCCCATTCCATTCCAGTCTTATTTACCTACTCAAGAAGAGTTGGGTCGCAAATCGGGAAGGGTCGCTAATAGGATAACTTAACCTACACATTTATTGGTGCAGAAACGTGCTTATAAATGTGCACTGTGAAATGACATGCGCAAATAAATAAATATTAAAAATCACGTGAACGATATATCGTAATCAATGGTAACCGATACAACTCCTTTGAGATGTGGGGCTCTCCACATCAACATCAGGCAAAGTTACACCCGTCGGCGCGTCACACGATGACAGGTCGGCTGGCACGGATACACACGATGTTAGGTCGGCTGACACGGACAAAATACCAATTATAACGCGAATATTGCTGCTCTTGCCAGGGCGTTTACGTCAACTGGGGAGAGTGACCCGCATCCAGGAATGTCGCACAAGGCAGCGGCCATAAGTCAACACCCACCTCAAGCGCTCACCACTTAGCTCGCCTGCACCACTAGTATAAGCATAATTGCTACCTACTACAGGGTTGGGCAGATAAATTGGGACAAATTTCAACTTCCTCTAAAACGACTATTTTTTTTTTTTAGTGATAAAGATAATTTTTGAACATAAATATAGGCTAATGAATATTTTTCCATGTTATGCAGGTTGCGTTGTAATTTTGAGTCGGCTGGTCACAGAACGTGGGCTTAGGCAAGCCACTATCAACTTGGTCCGCGCGCACATGCATGCCAATATTCTGATTATGCTCCATCAAATGGCTGAAAGTAGTGTGTATCGAACAGTCGTAAACGTTGGAGGAAGAGATGATATTGACTCATCCTTACATACCTATTGCATTGACACCGGCCGCTCCCCCGGTTTTCCAGGGGGGCTAATAAGTGCAAAATTCAGTTAAATCAGAGGATCCTCGCGAAAACAGTGGCGCGAGCTTACAACGAAGGTAGCCGCGCCATGAGAAAGCGATATACCAGCACCTCAAACATGTACTCTTATGCGCTGATGATGCATATCAACCTGTTAACATAGATGTTGAAGCAGCTGTGACGTTAAAAAGATTGTTTCCTCTTGAAGGGCTTGGAGAAGCGAGCAAGCACGTGCAGGTCATTTCTGACGATGGTATCCCCATAGCCGAACATATGAACAACCGCAAACACCATGTAACATCGCAACCAGCCCAGAAGACGTGATCTTAGTTCCAAAAAACATGCAGCAGACATCGGTGATGGCGTTCCACTCGGTGACCTCTGACGGTCACGTGGGGCCCCCTTATTTTACGGAATCGGGAGGGGGTTCGCCATTACAGGGTACCTAACCATTATTCCGGCAGTTCGAACCAACAAGATGGAAGAAGGCAACATCCTGCATGGGGTGATGCTCTTCGAGGAGTCAGCTCCCCGGCATACAGTAATTTAAATACAAAATCTCCTGAAACGGAGGATCCCGCAAACTGTACCCAAGGGAAAATGCCCCCTTCCTCATTAAACCTCAGCTCACACAAGTTCTGGTTGCTGGGGCGTTTTTGCGGGTGAGTCTAACGAACGTCCACATGTGACTGTGGCGAGCCTCAGCAGTGCCAGTCGGCTACAATTACGAGCCATTTCCGACGGGAGATCTCGCCGCGCCTGCGGCCAGTTCAGGCACCGACAAGGACTGATGCAGGTGGACCACGGTGACCATATTTGGTGATAAATGTGTAAAATTGGTGTGACAATATGTGATCCAAATTTGAAATGCCTATGTTTACAAATTTCTAAGCTACGGCGTTTTAAATGCAAATACGTATTTTGTCCCAATTTATCTGCCCAACCCTGTATATATAATCTATTTCACAGTCTGTATTACTCTGAAATACTTCATAGCGTCCATCATCCATAAGCACAAACACACGAACTTTAGCATGAATGAACTTAACTCGTCACTATTCAGATACCTACATCGGTCCAACGGTCGTCTGTAGGTGGTGGTACTTGGCAGACTACTACCGCTGAGTGCCTAATGAACCGCTAGAGCGTTATGTTGAGCGTTACGCTAGTAATGACTGCCGTTACATTAAGCCGAAGTGGTTCACGGCGTCGCTGGGCTTATCCTGTGACGTTGAGCTGCACTGAGAGCTGTTTTGATTCCTTTTAAGCATATTAGGGGAATTGGTCTAAAACAACACCCTGATCATTTCTCCGAATATACCCCAAATACACTTTCTTTGAATATCACTCTGAAATTCTTCTAATATACCCTACACTGAGAACCTTTTTGATTCCTTTTGAGCATATTAGGGGTTTTGGTCTAAAACAACACCCTGATCATTTCTTCGAATATACCCAAACTATACCCTTGTTCTTTAAATAGCTCCCTTGAATTCTTCTAATATACCCTAGTAAGTACCGAAGAGGAAAGGAATATGATTCCTGTTCTATTCCCTGCGATACCCACATTACACATACCCTTACATCGAAACCTCTAGTATTCCTTCTAAGCGTATAAGGGGAATATTTTGCAAACTATACTCGCATTATACCACGTAACACTCCCGTATTATTCTGTGATTTCTATCACTGATCTCAATGTATTCTTGCATTAGACCCCACATAGACCCAGAAGGGAAAATAATAATGCCCTAGGTATATTCGTCGTAGAACTTGCTCAGAAACTGTCTCATTACTCTCAGCTCCCTCGTCCGATTTCCCTTTATATATCGTAACACATCCAAAACGAGGGTTAAGGTTCTATCTCCAGCAGGGCGCGTATGGCTGAATAGCCCAGCGGGGCGCGGGTTAGTGGTCAGCAACACGTCCAGGGAGCGACTGCCCGTCCTCCTCGCCCGCCCGGCCGGCCAGTCCCGGCCCGCCGACCGGTCACCGCCGGAGGCGCCGAGCGGCACAGGTACGGTATCTGACAGTAGCGGCAGAGACTGTACACTAGGGTATATTAGAAGAATTCAAGGGAGGTATTTAAAGAATGAGGGTATAGTTTGGGTATGTTCGAAGAAAATGATCAGGGTGTTGTTTTAGACCAAAACCCCTGATATGCTTAAAAGGAATCATTTGAGGAATCATTTGAGTATCTTAAGGGCATTTCGCCAGGAAAACGGCAGAGTTATAGGAGCATGACACACCATGATCAAAGGGAATAGAGAATCGTTTTGGTTGTCAGTGTGGAATTTAAATGGCTAAACTTTGACCATAGTCCCGGCTGTTGGGCTGTTTCAATCGGGCGACCTGTCAGGGCTGACGCGCCGGCAGCGCGCGCGATACTGTTTGACAGTGGGGCGGCATGCGCGCTCAGCAATACCCGGCTGCGATCAATTAGGCCCCGCGCGCGGCCGCGACCGGTCCTATAACGGCGCGCGGCCGCGACCGGTGCGGACGAGGAGCGGCTGCAGTCGGCGCTCGGCGGCGCTCGTCCCGGCCATGGCCACGTCCCTGCTGCTGCTCTGGTGGGCCGCCGCGGCCGGCGCCACCTCCATCTATGTTCAGCGGACGCCGAGCCGCGGCTCGGGCGGCGAGCTGGGCCCGGTGGAGGTTGTTGTTGTTGTTGTTTCCCCGCGGGCCGGCCTACGGCCGGCCGTAGCCCGCAGGCTCTCGGTGGCGGAGGAAGCCGCGGGCCAGCGCCGCCACGGCCCCGCCGTCCCGCAGCCGAGTCGCATCAGGGTGTATGGTCCCGAACAGGCGTAGTCGCTTGCCCGCCAGGCAGGGGCAGTGCAGCAGCACGTGCTCCGGCGTGTCGGCCTCCTCTCGGCAGACCAGACACAGTGCCGCCGGGCACTTCAGGTCCTCGCACTGCTGGCAGGTCGGTGTTGGGCGACGGCCGATCCTGTGCAGGTAGCTCGTCGAGAGCCCCCAGTGGCCTGCTCGAAGCTGGTGCACATTCACCGCGTCTTCCCTCGTCTCGTTGACGACAGGTGTCGGGAACCTGTCTCTCATAATCCGCCTGAAGAAGCTGTCGGGCCAGGGGCATTCCACGTCAAATCAAACACCGAAATCCGTCATCCCCTTCGATTTTTCTGAAAATTTGTAGGCAGACTGGGCATGGTTCAAAACTGAGTTACGTATAATATTTTCGAAATTTGATTAAGTATCGCTGAGATATAGGTCATCGAATATAGCCAAAAATGCCACACATCAATTTTTTAAATGTCTATAACTCTGGTTCCTTTTCTGGTATCAAAATGATATTAACAGGGTCTTGTAGGCAATTGATAAGGCTTTGATTTTTAATTATAAAATTAAATTGAAGTGACCTTGAAATGCATTTGACCTTGAATTAAAACAGAAAAATTTAAATAGCAAAAAACACGTCACCTTCGATTCGGGTAATTTTTACATATTATGTCCGTCACAATGTTCCTAACCATCTGTGAAAAAATTGGAGTGGGCCATTCATAACTCTCGCGGCAAACGCCGTTTTCATGCATCAACATCACGCAACCGCGCGTGACCTTGAAAGACAGAGTCAAGACATGCTTGCTTGTGTACACTTTCTGAAATGAATGATTGCTGATTAGTGATATCCCAAACTCTGCGAGAATGGAAATACATAGTCATCGTAGTCAAGCATTCAAGTTCCATCGTAAAAGTGTCTCAAGCAAAGCAAACGGTATTTTGCGGTGAATTTTGAGCCGTGTGGAAATGCATCATGAAGCCAAAAATTCAACGAAAACATTATTACGCAACGATATCTTCGTCTTTTTATCTTCACTATACGAAAGAATATACATTTTTGAGTATGTATGGGGAATTTCTAGTTAATCTAATAATAAATATGGCAGTTAGAGTCAGAGACCTGCTAAGAGTAACATGTCGCCGGCTGAGGCGGGATCGGCCGACGCGGGAAACGCAGCAATCACAATTTTGTGTTTACACGTTCATATTTCAATTGTTTACCAACCGATTTTCAAAATTCTTACACCATAAGATTGCCTGTACATTTCTTAGTCTTCTCACAAAATTTGACGCGAATCGAACGCAATCAGCGGTAAGGAGCGCGATGTAAAGACGGAACCGTTCCGTTGCGTCCCGGCACAGTCTACAATTCAGGCGGCGGCTAGCGGTCGGCGCCGGCTGCCGAGTCGCCGCGTCGCCGCGGCGACAGGATGTTCACTTTACACCGCTATTACTAGACCAGTTGTGAACCGATTTTCTTCTTGCTTGCACGATGAGATGTGCAATTCAATTTTGGACAGGTACTATAATTAATTTCGCATTAATACTATGAGATATTGGCGAAAAACAGGAGGGGTGAGGCGAAATTCACTCTTCCCCCTCCACTGCGCGTGCTAACATACGTTTGCATATGTGCCATATTCTTCAAAACTTATGAATGGCCCACTCTAATTTTTTCACAGGTTGTTAAGAATATGGTAGGCAATAAAATATATGAAAATTAGCCAAATCGAACGTGACGTGTTTTTTGCTATTTCAATTTTTGTGCTTAAGAACAGAGTTGAGCAAATTTCAAGGTCATATATTTAAGTAGGTGCAATTCTAAACAAATGCTTAAGAAATTACCTAAACAGTGGGGTTTATTTCATTCAAATCAAACAAGTACAACCAAAGTTATGGTCGTTCAAAAATATAAAGATGCAACATTTTGTAAAAATTCGATGCCCTATATTTAGAAGACCTCTGGTCAGAATGTGCAAAAAACATCAATGTAATGTTCGGGGCGACACAGGAACTCGCTCACAAATTTATAATGAAATCGCTGATGGTAAGGTGCAAAACAGCCGATTTTTGTTCGATTTGACGTGGAATGCCCCGCCAGCGATCTCGCCAGGCCTTGGAGGCGGCGCGGCCGACTGCTTTAGTGAGGCTGCGGACGTCCACAGGCGCGGCTGCCTGTGGTAAGCTGGAGGCCTCCTTGGCCAGCTCGTCCGCCCGTTCGTTGCCTGGGAGGCCACAGTGGGCCGGGACCCACTGCAGCCATGTCGGTCTGTCCGGGGCCGCCAGGAGCAGGCGCCATATCTCGGCTCCCGGTGGAGGTCGCCGGCAGCGTCGTCCTCTGCGCGCTGCACTGCGAGAGGGCCGGGCCCGCCTGCGTGGGGTTTCGCGCGGAGGGCGCCGCCGGGTGCGTGCTGCTCTCGGGCCTGACTGCCGGCCGCGGCGGCACGTTTGTGCGCGGCTGCGGCGGCCTGCGGCTGGCCTACCGGGCCGTGCCGCCCATGCCGCGGCCGGCGGCGGAGGCCGAGTGCGCTGCGGACGGCGGTCGGATGGCCGTGCCGCTGAGCAGCCAGCAGCGCGGCTGCGTGCAGCGCGTGGTGGACGCCGCCGGCGCCGTGCCCGGCTTCCTGCCGGCCGACGCCGAGCACACCGACGTGGCGTACGTGGGCCTGCTGGTGCACGAGCCGACCGAGTACCGCACCACGGACCTGCGCGGCGCGCCCGTCACCGTGCCCGACGACGCCTGGGAGCCGGGCCAGCCCAACGACGGCGCGGAGCTGTCCTACATGGCCATCGCCTCAGGGCTGCTGCTCGACTACTTTCTCATAGGTTTATTCGCATGCCGTTCGGCTGTCGGTCGGCGCCGTCTACGTGCGCCAGATTGTTGGACGTTGTGTTGGGCGACCTGCGCCCGGCCACTTGTGTCAATTATTTTGATGACGTCATTGTGCACGGCTCCGATTTCGATGATGTGTTAAAAAAGCTTGATGCCGTGCTTGGTCGTCTCTACCAGGCTGGTCTCACACTGAATCCGGAGAAGTGTGAGCTCTTCCGGACCCGAGTATCGTTCCTTGGCCATGTGCTGACACCTGAGGGGCTTTCGGCGGATCCAGCGAAGGTCCAGCAGGTGGCGCAGTGGCCTGTTCCAAGAACGCCAAAGGAGCTGAGCAGTTTCCTGGGCCTTGCGTCATTTTTCCGAAAATATGTCAGGTCGTTCGCAGAGATAGCGGCACCGCTATTCTCGCTGACTGCGAAGGATGTGCCTTTTCGCTGGTCGGACGAGGCCCAAACAGCATTCGACAGCTTGAAAGCGGCTCTTGTCAGTGCGCCCATTGTTGCACTACCCAGGTTTGGGTCGGGGGCTGGCATCTTCACTCTCGATTGTAATTGCTCTGACCATGGAGCAGGAGCCGTTCTACTCCAGGAGCAGGACGGGGTGGAGAGAGTCATTGCATTTGCGAGCCGAAAGCTTTCAAAATCTCAGCGCAATTACAGTACGACACGCAAAGAGCTCCTCGCGTGCGTATTGTTTGTGCAACATTTTCGGTATTATCTGCTCGGCAGGAAGTTCCGTTTGAGGACGGATCACGCCAGCCTGCAATGGATCATGAACTTCAAACAGCCTACAGGCATGATCGCCCGATGGCTGGAAATTCTTGCAGAATTTGACTTCGACATTATCTACCGTCCTGGGGCTCAGAACGCTGTGGCCGATTCCCTGAGCCGTCGGCCTTCAGACAGGATGGATGTGGCGACTCAGGTTCCTGAGAGTGCAGCCGATGTCGTCCACCGGGTCGTGACGAGTGTCTTTCCACCCGGTAGTAAGGATGCGGCCACCCAGACGGCAGGCGATGGAGCTGACGTTGCCGCCAGGATTGACCCACCCCGTGTTTCCTCTGAATTGTCTCGGCCTGATGTGCTGGTTGGTCCAACGGACGGATCCAGTGGTGGATCCAATCGTTCCTCTAAATTGTCTCAGACTGACGTGCTGGTTGGTCCAGCTGACGGATCCCGTGGGGGGTCCAGACGCTCTTCTGTGCCTCAGACTGATGTGCTGGCTGGTCCGGCTGACTGGTCGAGTGGGGAGTCCAGTCGCTCCTCTAAAGTGGCTCAGACTGATGTGCCGGGCGGTCCAGCTGACGGATCGGACTCGCTCTTGCTGTCTCCGCGGTCCGCTGGAACCGCTCAGGCTGGTGATATCCTGGTCAATCAGGTGACCGCCGAGTCCTGGTCTATTGGTTACCTCCGTCAGGAGCAGGACAGGGACTCTGGTATCAGGGAGGTCGCTCAACACCTGTCGCTAGGCAAGAAGCCTCGCAGAGCGGAGGTGTCCGAGCTGGCCCGGGGTCTGTATCAGCAGTGGTCCCGGCTGCAACTTATTGACGGTGTGTTGTACCGCATGTACAAGCAGCGTGCCGGAGAACGAGAGAGATTGCAGCTTGTTGTACCACAACAACTCATTCCGGGCGTGCTCATGTCGCTGCATTCCGGACCGGCCGGAGGACACTTTGGTCCTGAAAAGTTACTCGAGCAGGCTCGAGTTCGGTTCTGGTGGCCTCAAATGGCGACCGAGGTGGAAGTGTTCTGCAGAAAGTGCGAACGGTGTTGTTCGCACAGCGGACCTGCCCCGAAACCTCGCGCCCGAATGGGAGAGCTGTTCTCGGATGAGCCCTTTGACACAATATCCATAGACTTCTTGACGGGCCTCCCGGCCACCGAGCGTGGGAATAAACACTTACTTGTTGTTTGTGATCATTTTACCCGCTGGTGCGAGGTCTACCCACTTCCGAACATGAGGGCTTCTACAGTAGCGACTACTTTGGTAGACGAGTTTATTTCCCGATTTGGCTGCCCCAGGCGGCTGCATTCAGACTGTGCCGCAAACTTCGTGGGTTCCGTGCTCACGGAAACCTGCCGGCTTCTTGGTATCAGACTTGTAAACGACTCAAAATTTTTTTGAGTCGATTGTTTGTTTGAGTCTGGAAATTTGAATCGATTCATCAAACGACTCATGATGTTAAATTTAATTGATTCGAATCAACTCATGACTCATCAAGTTCCTCGATAAAATGATTCGAATCAACTCATGACTCGAGCAACTAGCCAACGGAATGATTCGAATCAACTCATGACTCACATTTTGATGAATCGATTCAAATCAACTCATGACTCACACGACATTTTTATTGAACTTATTTCATTCAACCCATGACTCACTATAGGCATTTGTTGATTATTTGACTCAAAGCTATGATAAAATGAATATGCCGCATACCACAATTGTATTAAGCAGCATAGTAGCCTTGACCAAAGATTCAAGCAGCTACCTAGTAGGACTAGGTACATAGGTACCTACCTTACACCTACCTATCTTCAACACTCAACAGTCAACAGTGCAATATCAGATAAATTTGTAAGTAACTCTGAGAGACAATTATAATATAAGTGAGGACTAAGGAGTAGCATAGTAACCTATCTCTTATTATTACCTAGAAAGTCTTTTTGAAAATTCAAAAGCACAAGTTCCGAGAGGCATTCATGTTTTTTAATCAAACTTTTTCTACATGATAATGAAACAAATGTTACTACTTCTTACTTATCACATAAAATTATTCAAACAGTACAACCTCAAAAATAGGATTAATCCCACCTGTGACACATTCAGCATCAGCAGGGACTCCATGGGCCCAGGGCCTCCTCTAAGGATCTTTCACTGGGTGGGCAAAATTTTTCGCCGCTCCCATGCCCAAGGGCAGATCCAGTCACTTGTTTTGGGGTGCAACCATTTTCACCTGCGACTGGGGGGGGGGGGGGGCGGGTTAAAGCCTATGTCACTTTCACAGTCAACCAACTGTGCCATTCATAGTTTAACGTTTGTCGTGTGTGATATGGTATTTCGTGTGTATTTCACCTTATAGGTATGCCTATTGTCTACATTAGTGATGTCAATAACGGAAAATCAGGATACCGATACCAAACCAAATTCCAACCAAAACCATGAAAAATACCGAAACCAAACCAACTTGGGAACATGAGGGAAATACCAACTTATTACCGAATTCGTATCCTCTTATACATTAGCCGGATTCGTAATACCAACAAAATACCAACAACATTAGGATCAAAATACCAAATACCAAGTTGGTATCGGTTTGGTATCGGTATACCAAAAAGTTGGTATCCGATTGACATCTCTAGTCTACAGACTCTACATACATTTAAAATTTTAAGAAGACTGCAAATGTGCAGAGTTAAACTTACTATGATTGCTCCTTGTACCAGAAATCGAATAGGTAGGTGATGCTCGCTGCCTCTTTTTAGGAGGCATGGTCAGCTTACTCTTGGCGCGTCCTCTTGATCTAAATCCGGCTTTTATTGACCTTAATCTACTTGTAATACATACTTGGCCTTGTAGCGCGCTACCCTGCTGGCCCATGCCGGTCTTTGAGGGTCCCACACTGACCTCTGAGGCCCCATGCTGGCCTGTAAAGGCCCATATTAGCCTCTGAGGGCCCCGCACTGGATTCTGAAGACCCGATGCCGGCCTTTAACCATCCCCTGTATTGGTGTTTTTCCAGCCGCGAACGTATAGGGGGGGGGGGGGGGCGTTGGACCTCCCTTGCCGTTTCGCCCCTGATCGAGCTAGAGCTTCACGGAAAAAAAACAAGCGTGTTGCCCGTGACGAGAGGAAGCCGATGATACCGAATTTTAAGGTCCTAGGTCATCGGGTGACCTTCCAGGTCAGGTCAATGACCCGAAAACCGGTAAAATCGGGACCTGTTAGAAAGTCGTAAAGTGTGCGCACTTCTGCGCACGTGTCGTGACCGGGAAAAGGCGATGTGATCACATCTCGGGTGCCATATCAAGCCTCGGCTGGCTCACGGCCGAACAGTTGGTGGCTTACCATACCTTGTCGAGCGGACGATGAAGTCAGGTCATCCGGACTTTCTTCTTAACACCTTCGGACAGCGAGCCCACCAGCGGCATGATCATAACACCAGGCGAGCGGACTCGTTTACCCTTCCGGCCATCCGTGTGGAGGCCGGCAGGCGGCGACTCTGTTACCGCGGTGTGTCGCTGCTGAACGACAGCGGCATTGAGCCTGGCACTTTGTCTTTCCGGGCAGATGCCAGGCTGTTCGCTGGATCTCTCTGATTTAAGATATTGTTTCTGGTGCGAGTGTATGCATGGTATGCGAATGGTTGTAGTCATTTCCGTGTGTCTGTTCCAACTTCCCATTGTATTACCATTCAGACGCGAGTAAGTGAAAAGCCATGTAATCGTGGATCTTATTCAAATAAATCTGTTCCTTTCTGTTCTGTTCTGTGGCTGCTATGTGGTTTTCCGGGGTGCTGATCACGAATATCGTGTTAGTTTTGATCAGAGATGGTGTTTTAAGCATTTAGACCAGGTCGGGTCAGGTCAGGTCAGGTCAACCGGTAGGGGTTGTTACGGGTATTCGTATTACGTGTCAACCGCCTCTGACAGCTTCGTAACATGTTACGAAGGCACCAAAACTACTTCGTAAATGTTCAAATGGTTTATAAATTCGAATTCAGCTAAAAAACTAGCCTAGAACATGAAAAACTCGAAAAAGTGAACCGAGGTCACCCGAGGTCACCAAAGGTCAATGACCTGACCTGACCTTCAGGTGACCTTGACATCCACCCTTATGTATGGGAGCAACATCAAATCACATATGTGAACGTTTGAAACCACGAAAAGCTTGCAAACGCGCGGCTAATGCGAGCCGACATACGCCGAATTGCGATTTCGGCCAAACATGGTCACGGAAAAGAGGTCACAGGTCAAAGGTCATGGGGTCAGGGTGATGAAATTTTCAGGGTAGGTGTAAAATTGATCAATGCTAGGGTACTGAAAGTTTCGTCGCGATCGGCCGCTTTTTACGCGAGTTATTCGCGAAAAACCTTAGGGGGGTTGCATCAACCCCCCTGTGCCGGCGAGGGTTAAGGTCCTAGGTCATCGGCTGACCTTCCAGGTCAGGTCATGGACCCAAAAGTCGGGAAAATCGGGACGTTGGCTGTTAGAACGTCGTAAAGGGTGGCTATGGTTTTTCGGGGTGCTGATCACGAATATCATGTTAGTTATGATCATGGATGATGTCTTCATGCATTTAGATCATGTCGGGTCAGGTCAGGTCAGGTCAACCAGTAAGGGTTTTGCCGGGTATTCGTAGTAGGTGGCAACCTCCTCTGACAGCTTCGTAACATTTTACGAAGGCACCAAAACTACTTCGTAAATGTTCAAATGGTTGCTAAATTCGAATTCAGCTAAAAAAAAAAAAAAACTAGCCTAAAAACGTGTAAAACTCGAAAAAGTGAACCGAGGTCATCAAAGGTACAGCCCTCTGCAAACTGCGTGGTAGGTATTCTTTTTTCGACAAAACCGAGAATAACGCGAATACTATGCCATCGGTCACTCGGAAATCGTAACAGTATGACGCGCGATACTTCGCACCTTAGATTGGCATTATCATCGTGTTCATTTTCTATCCAGTTTGGCAACAAAATCCAAAAGTTTATATTTGCCCCCAAAACAGACTTTTGCATTTTGCTGCCACACAAGGCGTATACTTTGTCTAGTGATGGACCTAATCGAAGAAGTGGAGCATGGCGCATCTATTTGCAGTGAGTTCCGACCGACTGACATAGCCTTTCAGTTATCACCGGTTTTGTCGAAAAAAGAATAGGGGAGACCCGGGAGGTATGGGCCGGTTTTGTGAAAACGCCATTTTCTTCCAGTGGGCAGTGGCTAGACCCGGTTTTTCACTCTGTGCACGTGAAATTGCCTTTCGCCTGCAAAGTGTACCTGATATTAGGCATCTGGGATCAACTATTTTGTCTCGAGATAACTTTCAATAAATAATGTGCTTTTTCGATCCATCAAAATATACCGGGAGGTATGGGCCATGGCCCGGGAGGTATGGGCCGGTGCCATGTTTCATATTCTTTTCTCGACAATGAGAACAATACTCGTAGCTGGTATCTACCTTGATCTCTCTTAGAGCCCAGGAACCGCATTAGCGGCCAACAGCTTACTTCATGGAGGTTACTTGGGCACATATGTATTTTGGTAAACTGTATCATTCACCATGAAATAAAATAAATGATATTTTTTCTGTTCGAATGATATTTGAAGCTAAATTTTCAACCTTGCGCGACAAAAATAAAACTTATTAAAGATGACACTCAATGAAAGCATCTTTTTATTGATTTAGGATCAATGGGAGTGGATGGCCCGAACCTCCCGGTTAGGACGCCAGAATTTGCGTAGCATCTCAGCCCATAATCTTACAAGAAAGCTTCAAATTGTCTATCCAGTCTTAATTTGCATGCTTTAAACTTTATGTTAGCATTGGTCTGACATCATAAAACGAGCCTGGTTCAAATTTATCACGAATTTTCTGTATGCACAGTATTTTACTCGAAGAGGGCAAAAACGCTTTATCACCGCTCATCGCCAAAGAAGACTGAGGAGGATTTTGAAAATCACGTGGGTTGTATAACGGAATAGCTGCTGCCAGTTTACGCGGTCAAATGTGTAAAAATACGCAACACTTCTTCAAAACTGCGATGGCCCATACCTCCAGGGGGCCCATACCCCCCGGGTCTCCCCTACCTACCACGCAGTCTGCTGAGGGCTGTACACTGGGTCTATTTAAGATCTCCAGAGCCATCACGTGGCGCTACGGTCGGGGTGGAGCGAGTCCAAATCGCGAGGGGAGTGAGGTCACCGGTCATTGTGGGGAAAGGAGGGAGGGGAGTGACGCGCTATCGCAAGGCGGAGCGTGCGTGCGCCGGGAGTGGGCCGCCCGCCACCTGCGCCGCGGCTGAGGGGAAGGGATGATGGTTGCGGGTGCCTTCACTCCGGTATGGTGGTATCCTTTTCATGTGCAGCCAGAAAAAAATGCACCTGAAGGGAATAATCGTCTCAAACAAACGGGCAAGCGAAAAACGCCATTCACTTCAGCAAAATCTTAAACAAATGATAATTGAAATCTAGGACCTAAACTTTTAGTCGACATTTGCATGCTGTCTTAGGCTTTTCTAAATTGTTCTTTGAGTTCCATGTTTATTCATTGTTTGGCACGCTCAGCATTGGTGGGTTTTATCGGGTCCAAAAGAATAAAAAAATAAGAGAGAAGAAAAGAAAAAGGGTTAATATGTGGTCAGAAAATGACCAAAAATATTTTCCTAAAGATTAACTTAGCAAAACCTTTAGGTGCGACAATTTTAACGTTGTTGAGAGGATACTGGGAAAAGCTAAATCACCGTGCTTGTCAGTGTTGCAGTAGAAGGAAATGTTTTGGTTCGTGTCTAGATAAAGCCAGAGCCGGGAGTGAGACTCGAACTCACTACATCGATTTCCGCTCACAGGTCACCCACCCTCTACGCTACGGGCATCTATCGCCCTGCGCAGCTTGCTGGACAGTGTTTCGGCCAAAGTTGTTGGTTGGATGTCTGACGTCTGTCAATGTTACGAGGCTAAGCCCGAAGGTAAATGAGGGAGCCGAACCAGATTGGACCGGGTTAAACCAGGTTGCACCGGGGTCCTACACGCAATCATGGTCAGACAAAACATAATTTCGGGTCAAATATTTTTATTAAATGATCTTATTGTTTTTAACTTATTAATTCAAGACTTAATGCAGAAAAATAGGATATTCGCCCACGCTTCCCCATCTTCTTTTTAACGACTAAATTTGACCGAGGCCCGTCATAAAAAAGGGCCTGCCGTTATAATTATTTACCCAAGAGCGCTCTACACAAGAAACGCCAGCCAGTCAAAAACCGGCCAACGATACGATCTTTCTAGTGCTTTAATTATATCAATTGAAAATTTCAGGAGATACGAATAACCTTAATCCTTAGAGCTACTGGACGCTCGCAGCATTCGCTAGCATTCCATTGTCAGCTGCATTGCCAACATCACATATGCATTTATTTGAGTGCATCATAGTTAGTTGTAGTTGACAATAGATAAACCGGCCTTAGTAAACCCACGCCTCATCATCCTTCCCAGTTCCCTTCCAAGCGGCCACGCTACCGGCCGCCGCGCCGGGCCCACCACCGCGATATGGAACAGGCCGGCTGGAGTGCGTCATTTGCCTGCGGCAGTGCCCAACCGCGCCGGGGCTGTTTGACAGGTCACCCGCACCGTGACCTCGCCACCCCCCCCCCTAGCCCACCTTCCAACCGGCCAGCTCGGTAGTGACCTCTCCTTGAATTTGACATGGACTCGACTAAGGCTCAACGCCATCTAGTTACGTCTGGAGATCCTTACTAGATCCACTGTACATGACCTGACCTAAAATTCAAGTGACCTTGACACCCACCCTAATGCATGGGAGCAACATCATATCCCATGTTTGAACGTTTGAAACCACGAAAAGACTGCATACGCGTGGCTAATGCGAGCCGACACACCGAATCGCGATTCCGGCCAAACATGGTCTCAAAAAGTAGGTCACAGGTCAAAGGTCATTAAGGTCAGGGTCATGAAATTTGCAGGGTAGGTGTATAATTGATCAACGCGAGGGTACTGAATGTTTCGTCGCGATCGGCCGCTTTTTACGCGAGTTATTCGCAAAAAATCGAGGGGGGTCCGTTCGACTCCCCCCCTATACGGGCGAGGGTTACCCCCCGAGTTGCTGGGGGGGGGGGGCGTTAAACGCCCCCACTTTTTTCGCTGGGCCATAGCAAAAAAAAAAAAAAACGGCGCGCCGCAGGCGCGCCAAATTTTGGATACCTGTATGGAATTGATTGACGGTTATTGTGACAAAATTTCAAAAAAAAAAAATCGGCCGGAAATTTTTTGAGATATCGAGGTTTCAGTGACGTCATGATTTCTTGGTTTTCGACCAAAAACTTTATATGTTCAAAAAATCATATAAAATCACAGAATAGACATACAGACATGCCGTAAACGCCATTAGACTGCTAATACCATGAACAATCAAATGGTTATCTTCGATTATTGATTATCGTTCCGCATTTTCCAAAATCTTGAACTGAATCTTGGCAATTTCTCGTGACTACTTCACGACCATGATACATGCATTTCTTAAATTGAACTTTTTTAGTCAAACACGTACACATATGATCAAATGAATGTCACCATCGTGTTCTACGCCCCAAATTACCCATAAAACATGCGTCACAGGCTGCGAATATCAGTTTTGATTTTCGGGGATATGTGCCCACCCGGTTGACCTGATCTTGACCCTGACCTATTCTTGACTGACCCCTACATGGAGCTGTCACTCTTGTAGACCTTATATGATGGATTGTGCACCGTTTTGACAGAGTTTATGACGAGAGGCGCCCATTGTGAAGTCCTGAAGTCCATGCTACTGAAAGTCCGATTTCAGGTGTTTGACCTGACCTTGACCCGACCTGTGACCTCAAAATTCAACTTAAAGTACTCATCTGAAGCGTCTCGTCGCGTGCTTTCGTTTGCCGCCTCGTGCGTTTCGCTGCGCCTATTGGTTCTCGAGTTATCGGCTGGGGGCGTTTAACGCCCCCCCCCCCCCAGCAAACGGTTTGTGGCGAAATACCCCAGCAACTGCCGGGTTAAGGACCTGCATCGGCTCTGAGGGCTCAACTTGGCCTTTTCTGGACTCTGGAGTCCAACACCAGCCCAAGCCTGTCTTTTAGGGTGCCACACTGACCCCTGAGGGTCCCATCCTTGCCTCAAGGACCCGCATTAGCCTTTGAGAGCCTAAGTCGGCCTCTGATGGCCTCAAACTGCCATTTTCAGGCCCTGTACTGGTCTCTGAGGGCCTTAAACTGGCCTTTGAGGGCACAAACCGACCTCTAAAGGTCCCACACCGGTTTCTGATGGCCCATTTTCTGCCTCTGAGATCCAAGACTGACCCTTTTGTGCCTCTGAGGGCCCCGTACTGGCTTCTGAAGGATCGATGCCGGTCTCTGAGGCCCAATGCCAGTCTTATAAGGGCCTCACACTGACATCTGAGGCCCACATTAACCTCTGATGGCTCCAAATTGAGGCCCTATTTAGTCCCCAATCAGCCTATAAGGTCTCTGATGGCCCTATTTTGTTGTGTGGCTGGGGACCCATGGCTTACACCTTTAGGCGTCACGCACTGGCCTCTGAGAGCCCACATCGGCCTCTGGGGTTCCATACGGGCCTTTGAGGCCGCTATGGCCATGGGCCCCTGTAAGCTAGCACCGCCCCCCCCCCTCCGAGGGTTGGCAAAGTTGCCAAGTTGCCCCCACCCCCAAACGCCAAGTCTGCTACCGCCCATGCATTCAGATGCATCCATTGTAAAAAAAAATAACTTGCACTGCAGTGATTGGGGGTTGGGGCACTGGCTGCTAGCAAGTTTTTTTCCCGGGAAACCGAAGTGGTAGTTCCTACCGGACGTCTGGCCGGACCTTTATTTTTGCATTTGCTTCTGGGTGGGCAAATCGACGCCACTGGGTGGGCAATTGTGGTGATTGGGTAGGCATTTGCCCACCCAGTGGGTATGTTAGAGGAGGCCCATGATGGGCCACGAGGAGCAAACGAGGAGGCCATGACCTTGCATGGGTGGCTCAGGCCTCAGAATCAGATATGGGGTCTGTTCCCGTCGCTCCTCCCAAAAAATCTCGGATGAGGTTGGATGAGCTTGGAGGAGAGCCGTTTCAGAGGAGCCACGGGAACATTTTCGCGAGGAAATCAGCTGTTTGCGGGCTGTAACGGTCGGCGATTTATGGCGCGCAAACATAAATCAAGAGATAATAATCGCTTTCTAATAAAATAACCTTAGATTAATATCAAACATTACTATTTTAAGATATCCAATCGTCATCAATCACTAAAATCATTTCCACTTCTCTCAAATCTCATTTATAAACAATTCACATTTGTATTACGTGCGCCAAATATGTCTACGCAAGAGCCTCCTCCAAAAAACCAACTTTCGTTTGGGATGAGGGAGGAGGCAAATAGTGGTGGTGAGATGTGAAATCAAGATGAGCTTGGAGGAGCTTGGAGGAGCGACGGGAACGATTTTTTTAAACGAGAGGAGGTTAGAGGAGCTTGGAGGAGGTTAGAGGAGCGACGGGAACAAACCCCATGATCTTGAGTTGAGACTCATTGAAAGTGTTAAAGTATCGGTAAAGCTGGCGTCACCGTCGCGTATTTACAAATTGCAACCGAGCTCCGCCGTGGGGTAAGGTGGGCAGGGGTTTTCGCACTACGGCTGCGGTTGAACTACCGTCTGTGGTAGAAACTTCAGGACGATGGCGCGTTTCATACGAAATGTAGCGCAATGTTTGTTTGCTTCTGAACTTCTACTGTTATTGCTGTGAATTCTTGAAGTGGGAGTGTTTCAATAGCAATTTGTGGATTATTTGAGTTTATTTATATAAACATAGAATAGTATTATGAAACATTGTGTGGAAACTGCAAATACTGATATGATCAATTACTTAGTTTGGAAATTGATACACATTTTGTAGAGATTTGTCTGGCAAATGGTGTAACAAACCTTACCTGGTTATCTTACCTGGTTCAAGCCTATCATGAT
Source organism: Amphibalanus amphitrite (assembly GCF_019059575.1). NCBI lineage: Eukaryota > Metazoa > Arthropoda > Thecostraca > Balanomorpha > Balanidae > Amphibalanus > Amphibalanus amphitrite. Next base: position 45,486 of record NW_024883380.1, read on the forward strand.
CTGAAGCGGTTGTAACAAATCAAAATTGCTTTGATGTTACATAGTACCTTGTTGGAAAGACTGGAGCATGGTTCAAGATGATGTGTAAAAATTCAAGATTTGTGGGAAAGCTTGTGACTGAAGAACGAAAACAGTTCTATATGATGGCTCAATCAAACATGGAAATGGACGACAAAAGTAGAGTTTCAACATTCCAGCATGTGAGAATAACTTCAGAAATTCATAATTCTTGTAGTATTGCATTCTTCTTATGTACAGTTATAGGTTTTGTTAGGGTATTTGAAATTCATTGTGTCAGTTGAGATATAGATGGATTGCGGACAAATTTTAGAATCATTGCAGGGTAGCTAGGTATAAGGTACTTGTTCAGTAAAAGGGTATGTGATGAATGCCATGAGAAGGTTTTTATGATTTAATATATGGCCGTTGTTGTACCTACAAAAATGCAAGCTTACTAGCAACTAGTTTCTGAATCAACTCGAAAGTATTTGCCATGGATGTAAATATGTTCCTGCAAAGTTTGTCAATAAATTTGTGTGATGTTGACCAGAGAGCTTTATCATCTGGGCATTTATGTCGCTTCTTACATAAGGTGTTAAGCATAGTAATTACGGATGAACTTTGTGCCAATATCTTAAATGCACAATGTATGTAGCATGTCTACAACCCTCACTGATCTATATAGCTATAGGCATTTGGCACCAGCAAGACCAAGGGCATGAACTTCACAATTGCTCAACCTTTTGTCATGTACCACCAGTCACTTTTTTACTTAAGGTGCACATAGCAGTGCACACAACAATGTGCAGGGGGCCTACACAAAAACAACATGATTGTTGTGTTATGGTCCAACCCCCGCACGGCTGCTGGCCGCGCCTGCGCGCGCCCCTGCCGCCGCCACCGCTGGCCGCCCCGGCTCCGTGCCTGTGAGCGCCTCTGCCGCCGCCAGCTGACGGTGCGCGCCGAGCGGCGAGACTGGCGCGGGCGACGAGGCGCGGCGCTCGCCATACTTGTTTCTCTTTTGGACACTCTTTCGGCCTGAACGTATCGCAGTACAATAAATCGCGTTTTCCATTGATTGTGTGCTCTTTCACTCGAAACGAACCAAAACATAACAATGATTAGTGTGCACTATGCACAGGATTGTACCCTGATTATTTGAATATTTTGATCACTCAACAGTCAATAGTCAGGAGATAATTATTAAATATCACATTTATTATACATCACTTGTCAAACAAGAGCATGATGACACACATTTTGACAAGCAATTATGGTAGTATTCCAATAAGTTGGACAGTCATCTCCCTGGGCGTCATTTTTCCAGGAAGGTACCTCTGCAGGTGTTGTGGTAGGCTAGGTTGAATTGGGTCAAGTTAGGCGAAGTAAGGTCAGGTGGTTAGGACCCGGTCAGACCGTAAGGGTTGGTCAGGTTGATTTTAATCTTTCATTCTAATTTGACATAGATATCTATTACCTATGTTTTTGCTCCAGCCTGAATTTCATTAGGTAATGAGTTAATTTTGCTTTGTTTTTATCTGTCTTGTTTTGTGTTTTTGTCCCTTATATTTTGCCCCATAGGCAAGGGTGGAGCTTTTCCAGGGAAGGTGGTGGAGCATGATTGGGGGCGCTCAACCAGCCGGCATAGGAGGGCATGGTTTCTGAACGCGCACTGATGCCTGATTCAAGCCACGCTGTCTTCATGCGTGGCGGCGCGCTATTTAAAGTCCCTAAAAGAACGGGAAGTGATGCCGATAGAACCTTCAATCATTCTGGGCTAACGCTTATGACTTGGAAAAAGTCGCGATCCCAATTCAATCGAAAACCTGTGGGCTCTTGTTTAGCAGGTGTATGAAGAGCCACCCGCCATGACCCGCCATAAGCACTGCTCAACCGCAGGCACAGGTTTAGACGGCATTGGTCCGCATCAAAGCCAGTGTGCTGGAGAATCCATTGGCTGAAATGCTCCAGAACATTCGCCACTGTGTGGTTTCCTCATTTCCTCTCTGACTGTCCTTTGAAACCACTCCAAAGATATGCAGAAACCAACGAGGTGAGTAAACGAGGTGAGTAAACTGTGTTTTTTATGAAAGGTGGCTACAATCTCAGTTCAAAGAAAAGGTACCAGATTGTTTTGTTTTTACAGCGGGAAGAAAGGTGTCCGGATAATTTCGTTACACCCCCTGTGATGTTCAAATGATTGCTAAATTCGAACTCAGCTCCAAAAACTAGCCTAGAAACATGTAAAACTCGAAAAAGTGAACCGAGGTCATCAAAGGTCATTGAGCTGACCTGACCTTCAGGTGACCTTGACACCCACCCTAATGCATGGGACCAGCATCATATCACATGTTTCAACGCTTGAAACCACGTGAAGACTGCAACCGCGCGGCTAATGCGAGCCGACATACGCCGAATCGCGATTCGGGCCAAACATGGTCTCGAGAAATAGGTCACAGATCAAAGGTCATTTGGGTCAGGGTCATGAAATCTTCAGGGTAGGTGTAAAATTGATAAAATCGGGGTACTGAAAGTTTCGTCGCGATCGGACGGTTTTTACGCGAGTTACTCACGAAAAACCGATAAAGCGCACCCAAAAAGGCAGAAATATGCACATGCGATATCCTATACTGCGAAAAAAAGGTGCATCATTTTTGAACGTCGCCCACAAATTGTAATTACCCTAAGCTTAGGCAGATGTATGGTAGAAAACCCCCCAAGTGAAATACACTACGGCGGAAATAAAATACCCTACGGCGGAGCTCGGTTGCAATTTGTAAATACGCGTCACCGTCGCCTTCCCGCCAAGGTAGGCCATAATGACCAAGGTCACGTATGTCAAACTAGTGGCAGCTTCAGATCGCAGTTACCGTGCGATCGTACTAACTTACTGCAAATTTGTGCTAACCTGCTGCAGTGGAAAACAAGTAAGTATTATGTCCGTGAAGTTAGCGTCAGCAACAACAACGAATACAGCGTCGGATTCAGAATCGCTCAAAAAACTCATATTCGGTAAATTGGGGGACGGGGAGCAAGAATATGACCTTTATTTGGCCCTAGCTTTTACCCCTTACCCCTTAATCGGCCCTTAAAGGAAGGGGCGCGTCAAAAGTGCCTCAAGGGTTCGTCTGATCGCCAAAATAAGGGTCGCAATCGATTCCCCGGGTTAATATCTAGCCGCAGCCTTGGGTTCCAGATGTGTGCAACTTACCCCTTACCCCTTAATCGGCCCTTGAAGGAAGGGGCGCGTCAAAAGTGCCTTAAGGGTTCGTCTGATCGCCAAAATAAGGGTCGCAATCGATTCTTCGGGTCAATATCTAGCCGCAGCCTCGGGTTCAAGATGTGTGCAACTTACCCCTTACCCCTTAATCGGCCATTAAAGGAAGGGGCGCGTCAAAAGTGCCTCAAGGGTTCGTCTGATCGCAAAAATAAGGGTCGCAATCGATTCCTCGGGTCAATATCTAGCCGCAGCCTCGGGTTCCAGATGTGTGCAACTTACCCCTTACCCCTTAATCGGCCCTTAAAGGAAGGGGAGCGTCAAAAGGGCCTCAAGGGTTCGTCTGATCGCATAAATAAGGGTCGCAATCGATTCCTTGGGTTAATGTCTAGCCGCAGCCTCGGTTTCCAGATGTGAGCAACTTACCCCTTACCCCTTAATGGGCCCTTAAAGGAAGGGGCGCGTCAAAAGTGCCTCAAGGGTTCGTCTGATCGCCAAAATAAGGGTCGTAATCGATTCTTCGGGTCAATACCTAGCCGCAGTCTCGGGTTCCAGATGTGTGCAACTTACCCCTTACCCCTTAATCGGCCCTTAAAGGAAGGGGCGCGTCAAAAGTGCCTCAAGGGTTCCTCTGATCGCAAAAATAAGGGTCGCAATCGATTCCTCGGGTCAATATCTAGCCGCAGCCACGGGTTCCAGATGTGTGCAACTTACCCCTAACCCCTTGAGGCACTTTTGACGCGCCCCTTCCTTTAAGGGCCGATTAAGGGGTAAGGGGTAAGTTGCACACATCTGGAACCCGAGGCTGCGGCTAGATATTGACCCGAAGAATCGATTGCGACCCTTATTTTGGCGATCAGACGAACCCTTGAGGCACTTTTGACGCGCCCCTTCCTTTAAGGGCCGATTAAGGGGTAAGGGGTAAGTTGCACACATCTGAAACCCAAGGCTGCGGCTAGATATTAACCCGGGGAATCGATTGCGACCCTTATTTTGGCGATCAGACGAACCCTTGAGGCACTTTTGACGCGCCCCTTCCTTTAAGGGCCGATTAAGGGGTAAGGGATAAAAGCTAGGGCCAAATAAAGGTCATATTCTTGCTCCCCGTCCCCCAATTGACCGAATATGAGTTTTTTGAGCGATTCTGAATCCGACGCTGTATTCGTTGTTGTTGCTGACGCTAACTTCATGGACATAATACTTACTTGTTTTCCACTGCAGCAGGTTAGCACAAATTTGCAGTAAGTTAGTACGATCGCACGGTAACTGCGATCTGAAGCTGTCACTAGTTTGACATACGTGACCTTGGTCATTACGGCCTACCTTGGCGGGAAGGCGACGGTGACGCCAGCTTTACCGACCTAGGTGAGTTTATTTATATTATAGCATAGCCTATAGGTAGTTTATAGGCTATAGGTAGTTTGGGCGTATTTGACTCTATAGACGCCCAAATTCTTATGCTGTTGATTGTTTATTGGGACCAAATTGGGACTGGGAGAAGGGGAGGCAGCCGCAGGTGTCAATTCTGACTTCTGACATGTAAAATGTAGGTAGGCCTAGGTAGTGTAGCAGGCACTTGGCTTGGTAAGACTAAGTACCTACCAACTGCCAAATGCTTTTGGCTCATTAGGCGCCTGTGCCTGAGCCTCTGAGGCTCTTGTAAGTCTGAAATATGGAGTTAAGTGATGGCTAAAGCTGAGGGAGTGATCTAGCATTGATTATTAGGGTGTTGATGGTGACTTGTAAACGACTCAAATTTTTTTTGAGTCGATTCTTTGTTTGAGTCGGAAATTTTGAATCGATTCATCAAATGACTCATGATGCTAAATTTAATCGATTCGAATCAACTCATGACTCATCAAGTTCCTCGATGAAGTGATTCGAATCAACTCACGACTCATCGAAAAATGGTTTGATTCTGAGTCGATTCACGAATCAACTCAGAGTCGTTTACAAGTCTGCTTGGTATAGAGAGATCGAAGATATCTCCTTACCATCCTGAGGGCAACGCAAAAGTGGAGAGATTGATGCGAACTATCATCTCCATGCTGGCGCGCTACTTGGATGAGAACCATGCAGAGTGGGACATCCATTTACCACTGCTCATGCTGGGATACCGATCTCAAATTCACACTTCACTCGGGTATTCACCGTTTTTCCTTGTTTTCGGCCGGGAGCCACGCCTCCCCGCTGAGGTGAATGTAGAGCTCCCGCCCCATCGCAGAGCCGGGAATGTCGTTGAATACGTGGATTCACTGTGCGACAGTCTGCGTATTTCCCGGCAGTTTGGGATCGCGGCGTCCAACAGGCGTCATGAGCGGAACAAGAAGGCTTTCGAGAAAAAATTAAGCGAGTTTAACTTCCAGCCGGGCGACGGAGTTTATGTTTACAAGAATATTGTGCCGAAGGGGCAATATTACAAATTTGTGCGCCCTTGGAAACCGGGCACAGTGCTGAAAAAGATCGGCGATGTCAATTACCGGGTTAAGATTCGTGGGACAGGGAAGTCGATTTTGGTCCATCATAATCGGCTGAAACCCGATTCAGCGGCTTCATTCGGCGATTCAGGGAGCCCCCAGGTAGCTGACTATGCTGGACAGCAGAGGGGCTCCACTCGCGATGCTGTCCCGGAGGGCACCGTGCCGACTCCTCAGATGACTCTGGGCGACGCTGCCAGGACTGATGACGTGCCGTTGGTCGGTGGCGCATCGGCGGTGGCGCCTTCCCTGGTCCGTGACGCTGCCGTTTCTGGTCCGTCCAACTCTGTTGAGATGGGGTCTGACCTGGCTGCTTCGCCGGTTGACGTTTTCGGCGGGCCCAACAGAGCGTCCCAGGGGACCAGAGTCGGGCTTGAGTTGGCTGAATCCAGTGTTGGGCGTGCTGGGCCATCTGTGGTATCTGAGGACGGACCCAGAGAGCCCAGCGTGGGACCAGAGGATGATGACTCGGACGTGACCTCCGGGGTGGTTGCAGGGACTTCCTTAGGGGAGAGCGGTGAACCGGGTCCCGTGGAAGGTGCCAGGGAGCGCGGTGAACCGGGTAACGGGGAGAGTCCCGGGGAGAGTGGGGAACCGGGTACCAGGGAGGGTCCCAGGAGATCGGAGAGGAGACGAGCTCCCCCAGATTTCTTTGTTCCCGGTTAGTGATTTATCATATTATTTAGGGTGTAGCGCGCATTTTGTGTCTGATTGTTATGTGCGAGGTTACACTTGATTTTTGTACAGCACCCATTGCGTGTGTTCGATGTGCCGCATTGGTATCTTGTGGGTTTTGTTGTGATATGACTGTGGCGTGGCGTGTGGCTTGCCTTGTTTCACCGGTATATGCTGCCTTACTTTGCGGGGAGTGATGTAGTCGGAGACTGTTGTCGGCTCGCGGAACGGTCCTGCCGCGCCGTCGTGCTGCCGGCCGCGTGATCATCGGCGCACAGAACGGGCCTTCACGGCGTGGGGTGACCGCTGAGTGTCTGGCGCGAGGTGATTGGTCGGCGTTGGGTCACGTGACCGATCTGACCTCGGTCCGACCCATCGATGACTCGGGATTCTTGGACTGACGTTTGCCTGGTGCGGAGCCAATACAACGACGAGCGAATCGCCATCTTTCTGAGAGAGGAGCACGACTACAGATCTAGCTCCTTGATATATCGAGAGATCCGTACAGATCATATGCAGGTCCAAGTCTAATTTTTGCTTGAGATCCATGAGATAATAAATCCTTATTTCTTTTTGGTCAACACCTAAATCCCCCCAAACAAATCATTAGCTGCAGCTTACAGTCATTACGTTTTAGTGATGTGATGTGATTGCACGTCATAATCCATAATTTAGTGGCACTTATTAACTTAGAAACACTTGGAAACCTGCTTCCAAATGTTGTGCATGGCGGGATCCACTCAGATCATAGATCCACGTTCTGGGTTTATCGTCAGATCCAGGACAAAAGTTTTCACGCCGGATCCGGTGGGATCATGGATCCTAACCTGCAGTTTGCTCCAAGATCCACTGAGATTATAAATCCACTACTCGGATCCATGCACAGGTCTGATTGGTACCTAATCAGTTATCCGCACGCAAAGGTAATATTTCATTCGTTACACTGAAAACAATTTAACCCAAGGCCGGCAAGTAAACCGGTGTTTCGCGGGTACCCCTATCCGCAACCATTTTTAACCACCCTCCCAAGAGTACAGTAAGGTCCGATTGCAGTGTAGTCGTCCCTGCTCTCAGCGGACATGTTCGCTGACAGCGGTTATATCCGCTCAGAGCAAGTACGACTACACCGCAATGGGACCTAGCCCTACTCCTGGGAGGGTGGTTAAAAATGGTTGCGGATAGGGGTACCCGTGAAACACCGGTTTACTCGCCGAACTTGGGTTAAATTGTTTTCAGTGTACCGTAGGTTTAGCGTGGATACACATGTAGGGGTGATATGGGCTGTTTGGTGCTCTTTTAACCTAATTCATTGTCTCGAGTTGTCGTGCCTTGCTGTTCATCTCACTTCCACTGCTTCATCCATTAAACCATTGTTTAAAATGGATCCGCTTATAAACAGCAATAAATGAGACTCTTCAACGATACATGTATCTTTGAAAAGGCGACAAGAGCGTTGAACGGCAAACGCTGTTTCCAGAGGAAGATGGGCATGCAACACAACAGATCTGTTGGCCCGATGGTTTTCTTTTCGCAACACTTCTGTTATGAAAATCCACGCACATCTTCTGCAAAACAAGTCACGCAAAATTAGTCGCGTGTCACTGAAATCTCGCCCGTTTTGGTGTTTTAGCAGCGGTCCGTTGGACCCACTTGCTGTTCGGCGCCTTATCAAACCAGCGGAAAAAAAAAACGGGCGTGTTGGCCGTAACGACAGGAAGCCGATGATACCCAATTTTAAGGTTCTAGGTCAGTGGTTGACCTTCCAGGTCAGGTCAATGACCCTAAAGTCGGGAAAATCGGGATCTGCTAGAACTTCGTAAAGTGAGGCTTTTAAAGTTTTTTTTTTCGGGATCCTGATCACGAATTTCCTTAGTACCTAAGACTTAATCACAGATGATGTCGTCATGCATTTAGGCCTGGTCAGGTCAGGTCAGGTCAGGTCAGGACAACCAGTAGGTAGGCGTCCTGCCGGCTATCCAAAAAATTACATTTGAAATCAGCTCCAAAACTCTATCCTATAGGGAGTAGGGACATAAAAACTCGAAAAATTAAATCAAGATCATCAAGGTCTTGACCTGACCTTTACGTGATGTTGACACCCACCATAATGCATGGGACCAAAATCATTTCACATGTTGGAACGCTTACCTACAACCACAAAAAGAATAGGAACGCGTGGATAATGTGAGCCGAAAAGTCATTTACATAAGCGACAAGCGTTCCAAAATCATTTCACATGTTGGAACGCTTACAACCACAAAAAGACTGGGAGTGCGCGGATAATGTGAGCCGAAATACACCGAATCGCGATTCCGACCAAACATGGTCCTCTCGAGAAACAGGTCACAGGTCAAAGATCATTCGGGTCAGGGTCATGAAATTTTCTGGGTAGGTGTTAAAAGGTACCAACGCGAGGCTACAAAGTTTCGTCGCGATTGACCACTTTTTGCGCGAGTTATTCGCGAAAAAACGAGGGGGTCCGTTTGACCTCCCTTTAAGTGCGAGAGGTTAAAATCAGGGCACTAAACACGTGCAGTGGTGGCTCTCAGAGAATGGCATATATGTCATTCTCTGAGAGCCACCACTGCACGGGCCCTGAATGGTCAGTGGGCCCTCAGAGACCGTCGTGAGACCTCAGAGGCCAGTCAGGTGGAGCCCCTCACAAAACCCACTTTGAATGTGGATTATGAGATCATTTCGATCCGGATATAAAGACGTGCGCAGTCACATGTTGGAGTCTCAGCCTAGGCAATAAGTGAAAGCTGTATTTGGACTTTAACAAACAATCTACAGCTTAACAACGCATTTTTCTACTTCCAGGGAGACCGGGCTTCACGCTTACAGACGGGGATGAGTTTTACCCCTTTCATCCCCTAATGCTAATGTTAGGTGGTCGAAGCATGACATCAACGCTCCGCGTGATTCCGATACCTGCCTACGCCAACCCAATCCAGGTGCAGGTATCTGACCCACCCATCCAGGGTTGTTCTTGTTCCTCTACCTTGGCAATGCCCCCGCCGTCCCCATCCCCTAGCGAGGGGTGTTCCCCCACCTCGGGGTACCCCACCCTCCCCGACCAGGGGTGCTCCGCCACCCCGGCGCGGAGGTGACCCCGCCCTGCCCGCCCTCCCCGGCTGCAGCGGAGCGCGCTGCACCGTGTCGCGTCGGGCGCACAAGGTCGCGGGCGTCACGGAAGCCCCGCCGGGTCGGGCCGCGCGGCTTCCCGTCGAGCCGTCCCGGAGGAGGCCAGTCGCCCGGGCAGGGTGTCGGAGGAGCGACTGTCCCCTGCAGCGGCGCCAGACCGCCCAGCCCGCCGGACCGCCGGACCGCGCCGCCGCCGCCGAGTCACAGCTCAGGTCAGTGCGTGGGGGAGAGGGCACCCGTCAGCACAGCTCAGGTCAGTCGGAGATCTGACTGTCAGCTCAGGTCAGACTCATCCAGGTCAGTCTAGTCAGGTCAGGGCAGATCAATTGCTATGCCTACAAGTCAGATCAGTCGATGGACAACAGGTCGCGTGCGAGCTAAGACTTTTCAAATGACCTCATCCGTATAGCTCAGATCAGCCGACCAGTGGAACTAGCAAGTTACAGCTCAGTCGGACTGACCAGTCACAGCTCAGTCGGACTGACCAGAGTCCCAGCTCAGTCGGACTGGCAGCCACAGCTCAGTCGGACTGGCAGTCACAGCTCAGTCGGACTGACCAGAGTCACAGCTCAGTCGGACTGACCAGAGTCACAGCTCAGTCGGACTGACCAGAGTCACAGCTCAGTCGGACTGACCAGTCACAGCTCAGTCGGACTGACCAGAGTCACAGCTCAGTCTGACTGACCAGTCACAGCTCAGTCGGACTGACCAGAGTCACAGCTCAGTCGGACTGACCAGTCACAGCTCAGTCGGACTGACCAGAGTCACAGTTCAGTCAGCAGACCGGTCAGGTTGGGTAATTAATCAGAGCTAGGAGTAGTCACCCACGCTGGCAAAGCCGAGAGGGTCACCTGTGCGGTCAGCCTGAGTGGGTCACACTGTTCGGTTGCAGCCTGACCCGACGGATTAATCCAGCAGCACCTTTAGGTGCACGCCGGTCAGTTGTATCGACCATATTGCCTGGGATAATAATTAGTGCTGGATCTGCTGTCAATGCGCTGTCAATTATTTATGTCAGTTCGACAGACTCCAGTCAGTCATAAGATGACATCCAGCATCGAACATTATTTGGCCCCCCAACTACATCAACAATGCTATAGTTACAGGAATGCATGAACAGAACCCTTTTGAAGTGTGGGGAGGCTCAATCTGAAAAGTACCCAACAATCAAACTTCTAACGATCGACAATCTAACTCCTTGTCGATCAGGTTTCAGGCCAGACTTTCGAAACCAGCCATAATTTGAGAGCGATTTGAGCACAAGTGACAGCAGGTGATTGGTGGCTCGTGAAATCCGTCTCACAATATTACGCCTTTGGTAGTGCATCGAAAGAAACGAGAGGCTCTATCCGTGAGGCCTACTGGGACGGGTGGAAATATCTCAAAGCAGCGGCGCTGACGCTGCTGTTTTGGTTAAATGTTATCATCATATGAGTATTTTGCACATATTGTACAAATTATAAACCCATGGTCATTAACCTTCCAGTCGGTGGGTGAGGGGGGCATTTTTTGCCCTCTTTAGTCTTTTTTCGATATATCCCCAGAACCGCGGCGCTGATCGTCACCAAACTTTCAGTACCCTCCCGTGAATAGCTTTTACACATTGTGACCAAAATTTTTCCAGAGGCTCTGATAGGTTGGCCGCTAATGACGTCGGAGTGTGGAGTGACTAGTGGTGTCAATCGGTTACCGAAAAATTCGGTTACCGAAAAGATGTGTTGACCGATTCGTTAATTGGTCGGTCAGGCCCCCCAAAATCGGACATTTTCGGTCACCCTGTCAGTGAAACCATATTCAACCAGAGAAAGCATTCCATTTTTACCTAGTTAAATGCAATGTACCCTTAGCCAATGTACCCTGCAATCTACCCTTAGCAATGTAACTTCTACCACAAAATGTATTTTGCAGTGGCTAAGAATTGGCTGAACTTGGACTGAAATGCTATTTCCCATTATTTTCCATCAGAATTTAACAAATAATTTAATTTGGGGGTAAAATAATAGCAACTAGAATTTCGGTCAAATTTCGGTCATATTTTGGCTTGGGATGTTGTCGGTCGGTATTCGGTCGGAAATGTTTCCCAAATTTCGGTTTCGTTCGGTATCGGTCAGCGATTTTTTGGAAAATGACACCACTAGGAGTGACGTCATTTCTGCCATTTTCGACCCAAAAAAGGTTTCGCGGGAAGAGCTGTCAGGCCAACAGCTTTAGAGATACAGAAAAAAATGTTTTAAAAATAAGAGGTGTAGAATAAACATGGATATAAAATTGCACTCTTGGATTTTTCAAATTTTTGACTTTGAACCCCAAAAATCAAAAACATATATTTTTTAATATTATAGCCTAAAATCCAAAAAAGCTTTTGAATGAAAAAAACGGAATACATGTGATATTTCCTACCATCTTCTATACACATCAAAATTGAGATAAATACCTCTTTTCTGGATAAGGTATAGCGAAAAAACTGTTCAAAATTGATGACGTCAAATTCTTTTTTTTTGCAATTCTAGACCACGTAGCGCCAAACAAAGACCACCATTACACTCTCAGTGACGAGCTGCATCGACTCAATACCGATTTTATGCAAAAATATCAATTTTGAAATTTGACCTTTTTGACCTGAAGTTGACCTGACCTCCAAAAAAAAGATCAAATTTTACTACGCGCCGCGGTCTTTCCGCTATTCACGAAAAACCTCAGGGGGGGGGGGGCAGATAACCGCCCCCGTCGGTGCGCGGGTTAAACATCAATATATATTATGTAATATATTATGTAATATACTATTACTGACATCATCAGAGCAAAACCCTAAAATAACTCATTGGATTCCTTTAATGGATGAGGATGGGCAAAGTACGTCTATATTCAGCAAAATATTTTTTTGTGTGTTCTTATCCTAAAAAGCCTTATTATGGATGTATAGGAACATCAAATAACTGCTTTTACAGGCCGTGCCGCCCTGGATGACCCGGTCGCAATAACTGTCGTTGCAGGCCGTGCTGCCATGGGTGACGCGGTCGCCGGTCATGTCTTTGCAGGCCGTGCTGCCATGGGTGACCCGGAGCTGGGCGAGGGCCCGGCCGAGGCCGACCGCTCCCAGACACCCGAGGACGGCCTGGACCCGGCTATTGACTCCGAGCTCAACCCGCACGAGAAGCGCTTCCTGCTGTTCGCCGAGCGCGGCGATGTCGCCTCCGTCAGAGCGTGAGTATCCAAATCCACCCGTATTGAACATTGGTATCATTTAATGCACCGTCAACAGGACAGCGGAGCTGCTGAAATACATTCCTGCCGGACGGTGCCGGGAGGTGACGTGAGGCGAGTGGCGCCACCCGGCCGTCAGCCGCGCCGTCTCAGTCTGCCTCCGCTCACCGCTGACTGCGCTGGGTCCCTGCGGTGGTAGGCTGTGCCGCAGCGCACCAGTGTACCGCGGCACAGTCTATAGCCGCAGCTCAGCCGCGCCGTCTGCCTCCGCTGACTGCGAGTATCTTACTGCATCACAGTTTATGGGAACGGATCCGCGGCGAACGATGCTCGGATGCTGAAGGTTGTCAATTTTGCAGCGCGTGTAGTGACCGGTCTTAGGAAATCTGATCACATCACTCGAGCGCGAAATCAGTTGTGTTTTATGGTGCCGCGCCAAATGCATGATTTGTATACCTTGACTGCAGCTCACAAGATACTTGTCAGTGGAGAGCCGTCCGAACTGGCCTCACTCTTCCAGTGCTTTTCCGACGCGCGCAATTGTGACCGGCCAACTAGACAGGACGGGCGTCTTCGGCCGCCGGCTTTCCGAACCGTGACCGGACAGCGATCTTTTAGTTACCGAGCTGTGACGCTTCTCAACCGCCTACCAATCGAGACCCGAGCTCTGGGCCCGTTTGCTTTTAAGCGCGCTGCCAAGTCGCTGGTACTGCAGTAGCTTTTACGACCGTGTGTGCACGAGTGGTGTGTGCGTGTATGTATGCTGTGTACATGTTGCGTGACATCCCTCCCACCTCATTGACACTTTGTTTTATCTATCTTACTTAAGGCACAGAATAGCCACAACCATGTGTGGAGTGGCTGTTGATGTCATACTGCGCTGGATCCCTGCGGCGGTAGGCTGTGCCGCAACTCACCGGCGTCCCGCGGCACAGCCTATGTATAGCCGCAGCTCAGCCGCCGGACGACGCATGAAACCAGCCAGCTGGACTAAAGAATGATAATGATTAATGGTTTAATAAGCTTAGGCATGGATGAGATATTATTATTGATCTATGTAGGGTATTATCTCATCCATGGCTTAGGCATGAGGATGCTAGTCGACAGATCTTCAGACATCAGAAGACAGATTTCCGAAGACAAATTTTACAACATTTTTTTCTCATAATAGTTATTTAGTCTCTTCCTTTTCTAGAAAATAACACATTTGCATCGAATTCCGGCGCTGTGAGGGGGCAATCGCTCCAAATGCCCTCCCTTGGATCCGCCAGTGGTTGTTTCACCAATCATTGGTGCCCGTTTTCAGGGACCTAGAGAGGACCAAGGCGAACCATCTGATCAACATCAACTGTACCGATCCTCTTGGAAGAACGGCTCTTGTCATCGCCATCGACAATGAAAATATGGTCAGTGGGTCGAACGGTAAATTGTCGTGGTAATAACGATCCTTTTGCTTACATAATGCTTGTGTGGCACGTTAGAAACAGCAATGAAGTGCGAAGGATGAGTGTTCAGGATGGAAGCTCGTTCTCACAGATGTCTGCTGTTTGCAGGAGATGATCGAATGTCTGCTGAACGCCGGCGCTGAGCCCCGGGTAAGACGCAAACGCTGAATGGGCGGCCCAGTCAGCAATCCCGTCAGTGCTGTGCCGGTTCTGTGCTCAATCGTCTTTAGCGGAGTATTTACATATGAAATTATATTTGCGTCTTTTTTTCTCTGCTTTAGAAAATACGATTTTTAAATCACAAAATTACCTACAGGCATTATCAAAAATACGGAGATACTTATGCCAAGATCTAGTTATCAAAGTCAGGGCAAATGTCAAGGTCAATGCAAGGTCTAAGCCAAGGTCACCAGTGTCGAAAACATAATGTATTCCCAACAAGGCTTACAAGGAAATAGTTGTTGTGGTAACGATCGCATACCAGTTTTAGTATGTTAAGAAGTTACTTACATACATAGGTACAGTCTGCAGTCTGTCTTAAAAGTACCGCGCAAAGTGACGGTGGATCCATCAAGCCTGACCGAGAAAGGGTCTGCTTTAATTTGAAAGTCACCGACCAATTGACCTAGGGAATGGACGAGGATGTTAATTGCTTCGGTGACCAAAATTTAGCAGGCCCTTCCTCGATCAGGCTCGATGGATCCACCGTCACTTTGCGCGGTACTTTTAAGACAGACTGTACATCAATGTTTGGGTGGTAATCCCATCGCTCCCCGCGCCCCGCAGGACTCGCTGCTGCACGCCATTTCCGAGGACTATGTCGAGGCCGTCGAGTACCTGCTCTCCTGGGAGGAGGCCAACCACCAGAAGGGAGAGCCCTACGTGAGTGACCCGCACTGAATGAGGCATTGAGCTAACGTGCATAGAACTATCTGACAGAGTATGTTTTACAATCATTTATCGTTACATGTCACGAGTCACGATCGTGTTAAGCTTCGTTGGTCACGGCTCGCTGAGCTAGCCTCGCTGAATGATGTGAACCTTCTGTCTGGGAAAATCTCCATTTATGCATTTATAAAACTTCGGATACATCACCATTTGACTCGACTAGCGGCTTCTTCAGGCTGCACTATATATATATATATATATATATATATATATATATATATATATATATATATATATATATATATATATATATATATATATATATATATATATATATATATTGACAATTGCTGACAACTCCACATCACTCATTGTGGCTATTCTGTGTCACAAGTCAAAAGATAAAACGATCAACGGGAAATATGGTTGAGGGGTAAAAACAGGCACACAGTCAAACAACACTCATACGTCAGAAAATGCTAACCCCGTCCACCCTCCCCACCCCTATTGCACACCACCGACTTGACTGCTCGCTTAAAGCGTGCCGGGTTCAGCTCCAATGTGCTCGCAGGCAGTTCGTTCAGGAGTGATGCGGCACGGTAGGTAAAAGACCGCTGGCCGGCGGCTGTACGCATGAGTGGAGGCCGCAGCCGCCGGTCCTGCCGGGTACCACGATCACAGCGCTGACGTGAGTCCACAAATGTCACAAACTGGGATGAGATGTCCGTGGGCTCCCCGCACACAATCGCCTTCTGAGCCACAGTCATGGTGGACACGTCACACATCAGTCGAGGGGAGATAAAACCAAGCTCCTCCCGCGCGCGAGACACATGGTCATACTTCCGCTCATGTGACCCAGTACGCTGACGATACCCAAATCCTGATATCCGACTCACTGAGACCCCTGCGCGCTGCAGACGACCCCAGTGAGACCCCTGCGCGCAGCAGTCCGCCCCACTGAGACCCCTGCGCGCGGCAGTCGACCCTCTGAGACCCCCGGCCCCCTCACGTTACACCTGCAGTCGTGGGAGCGGATCGACGAGCGTGTGGCCATCTTCACGCCCGAGATCACGCCGCTGATCGCCGCCGCACAGCGCAACAACTACGAGATCCTGAAGCTGCTGCTGGACCGCGGCGCCACGCTGCCGCTGCCGCACGACATCAAGTGTGGCTGCGACGAGTGCGTCTTCTCACAGCAGAGGGACAGCCTCAGGTGAGGGTGAGCTCAGCAGACGGCCAGAGAAGGCTGGAAAACACACTGAAGATAATGCTTTGGAAAGAAATCCATAATCAACATTTGCTGTAGATAATCAAATGGTCAGGTTGCGGTGGATTTGTCTCAGTTGATAGGGAACTACTGTTATTTGCACCTGTTCCCGCCCGTTCCGTCAGACACTCGCGGTCACGGATCACGGCCTACCAGGCGCTGGCGTGCCCCTCGCTCATCTGTCTGTCGTCCCGCGACCCCATCATGAGCGCGTTCGAGCTGAGCGCCGAGCTCAGGAAATTGTCGACGGTCGACACCGAGTTCAAGACAGAGTACCTGGTGTGTGTGCTGTGCACAGAGGTCGATCTATCTAGAGTAGAGAGCAGAGCACAGAACCAGAAGCAGTGACGAACGGAACATAGCCGAAATAGATGCAATAACGCCGGGGCAAAAGAAAATGTGCTTTTCGTTGCTTCGAAATACGAACACGTGGGAAATATAATCCTTACTGCAAAGCACAGCACGAATATGATGTAGATTATCAACACCCCGCAAACGCTATGCTTTCTTTTTTTTCTGAAAAAAAGACCAAAGATTTTGTTTCATACTTTCAGAATCCTCCGGAAGAGTCCTTGCTCATTATCAAAACACACCAAAAGACCCGAGATATAAAGCCAACTATAATAATGTATGTAATTCTGCACAGTCTAGCGGCCGCTGTAGCACTTCCAGCCTTTCAATAATCGGTAGTTGCCCCTGTCAGTTGTATTCCGTAGCGGCGGAACACCTTCAATTAAGGGGGGGGCACTGCCGACTTTTGGTCACATTCGTTCCATGCAACGCCCATGGGCTAATGTTAAAATGCCAAAGTCAAAGGGTGCCCCGGTGCCCTCTCCGTTCCGCCGCCTATGGACTTGTATTGCCTTCCTGATGTATCGAACTTTAGCGCTCTGTATCTTCCCACTCGGTCGATATTACTGTAATCAGTAGTCGCACCTTTTGGTTTGCACTCCATGCTTCACCTCGTCAGGATCATGGACAAAAATCATGCATATTTTTAGTGCGTCATGCTTTTTAAACAAATTTAAGATAACCACCAGACCTGAGTGGACACTGCTGGTGAGAATCTGGCCTCCTCCTCGTTTGCTGTTGCCATTGATAAGCCATTTTCATAATACGTGCCCGGCCATCGGTCTCCCGCCCCACTGACCGACCCCACTGACCGACCCCACTGACCGACCCCAGCTGCCCCACTGACCGCCCCCGGCTGCCCCATTGACCGACCCCGGCTGCCCGCTGGCCGACCCCGGCTGCCCCACTGACCGACCCCAGCTGCCCCACTGACCATCCCCGGGCCGCTGTCCCACTGATCGCCGCACTGACCGACCCCCACTGGCGCGCAGACGCTGCGGAAGAACGTGCAGACATTCGCCGAGAGTCTGGTCGACCAGACGCGCAAGTCGCACGAGCTGGAGATCATCCTCAACTACGACCCGGAGGGCGGCGCCTACCAGCCCGGAGACAGAATGCACTTTGAGCGCCTCAAACAGGCCATCCGGTTCCGCCAGAAGGAGGTAATATACGCTCCGGCAGGCGGCGGCCGGCCGCGGGGCACCACCATGGGACACCGGAGGGGACGGAGATGATGGTAGTGAGATAATCACACAGAGGGCTTCCTTGTCCAAGGGAGCTTGAGTTAAACACCAACAATCACCAATCATTCGTGATCAAAATGCTGTGCAAATTTTAGGTATTGAGCCGTCGCGGTGATGCACCCACCGGCCGCTCGCCGTGCGCATTTTATCGCGCACGTAGTGGCCCCGCACGCAGTGACTCCGCTCGCTGTCCGCTCACGCAGTGACTCCGCTCGCCGTTCGCAGTTTATCGCGCACGCCAACGTGCAGCAGCTGCTCGGCACCGTCTGGTACGACGGCATGCCCGGCTTCCGGCGCAAGAGCGTGCTCGGCCAGCTGGCAGAGATCGGCAAGATCGGCGCCATGTTCCCCGTCTACTCGACCATGTACATGGTGGCGCCGCACTCCTCCTGGGGGCAGCACTGCCGCAAACCGTTCGTCAAGTTCATCGTACACTCCAGCAGCTACATGTTCTTCCTCTGTGAGTTCTGTCAGCGGCGGGCGCCGCGTGCTCTATATGAGTTCTGCCGGCAGTGAGCGCCGCGTGCTCTACACCAATGGTTTACTAAAGTCTGCCCTAAGCGTCGCTTCGGTCAGCCGCTGTGCCGAACCTATAGATATATAGTCCTGCTGGTGATGGTGACGGTGCTGTCCAGTGTTCAATGTCTGTGTCTCTCTGTCCCCCCAGCCGTGCTGGTGCGCCTGCCACCCCCTCCCGTGGTGCGTGCGCCTCTGACACCCCTCCTGCTGTCCCCGCAGTCCTGCTGGTGACGCTGACACCCCTCCTGCTGTCCCCCCAGTCCTGCTGGTGACGCTGACACCCCCTGCTGTCCCCTCAGTCCTGCTGGTGCCGCTGACACCCCTCCTGCTGTCCCCCCAGTCCTGCTGGTGATGGTGTCACAGCGCGTGGAGAGCACCGTGGTGCGCTTCTGACACCCCTCCTGCTGTCCCCCCAGTCCTGCTGGTGATGGTGTCGCAGCGCGTGGAGAGTACCGTGGTGCGCCTGTTCGGCACAGAGTCGATGATCGAGTGGCAGGACGAATACGAGCGCAGGTCGCGCGGCGCCATTCCCACCTACGTCGAGATGATGGTCATGTTGTAAGTGGGCGCAGCGGTCAGACGTGCCGGCAGGGTGCCGAATGGCGTGTACGTCTCCTCCCAATGTCGTTTTTGTTTATATATCTGTTTATTGCTAGTTGGGAATAATTAATTAAAAAGCATTCTTTCGTTCTACTTTCTGCACTAACACCACCCCATTGATATACGTATTGGCGTTTTTATCACAACCAAGGCCGACCGAGACTACCAGGCATTTCAATTTCCAACCTCTACCGACCCCCCCCCCCCCTGCTCACAGCTACATTTTCGCCTTCATCTGGGCGGAGGTGAAGCAGCTATGGGAGAACGGGCTGGTCCACTACCTGGGCGACATGTGGAACATCGTCGACTTCGGCACCAACTGGTTCTACGTCAACTGGATCCTGCTGCGGTAACTGACGCCCTGCGAGTCATCCACCAGCAGCCCAAACAGCCAGTTCTGGCTGGTAGCACAGAGCTAGCTGGTAGCATGACACAGTGCCAGGCAGCCCAATAACAATGACTGAAGTCACACAATCAATGTTCACGGTAGCGTCATGAATTATGCCGCATAAAATTAGGCAAAAGTACGCGCAACGCTATTGTACCTGAACCTGCAGCGGCCTTTCATCTTTTGCATCGGCTCGGTTTGACTTCCACCGCCCATCAACTAACTACCATGCATGCCTGTTATCATAAAACAACAACGTCGCACTCCTGCATGGACTATGGAGGCCATTTGATTGAGCGTAATAAAACATACCTACCATCCACCGCGGCACAACTAGCGCCCGCGTGAACGGCCATGGGAATTGGTATTCAGAATTGGTTCAGAGAATTGGTTGTGTGATTGGTCGTGGTCGATGCTTTGGTGTGCGCGCGGTCACCGTGCTGCCGGTCCTGCCGTCGTCGCAGGGTGACGGCGTTCATCGTGGTGTGGCGAGAGCAGGCGGCCGGTATCGACCCGTGGCGGCCCAAGGACCAGTGGCACCCCTACGACCCCATGTTCATATCGGAGGCCATGTACGGAGCGGCCAACATCTTCAGGTACATGCCCGACTCGTCGGACCGCGCGGCGGGGGTATGGACAGGGCCGGGGTGTCGCACTCAATCATCCACGCAGGCTCTTTGGAGGATTTGGATAATAATAATAATAGGTTTAGTAAGCGCTTTAATGTAAGATTGTTAGCTATTACACCATTTCCGCTCAGCCCAATCTATCTAAAATTGCGCAGAAAGGTTTTGATTAACATTCGAAGCCGCATAAATTCGAGCCTTCAGCCAGATTCGAGCCTTCAGTGGTAGGGTCAGTGGCTATCAATTACGGGGCATTCAGTGAGATGATTGGTTTTGTTTCACGGCTGTTTCAGCTTTCTGAAGCTGATCCACATTCTGTCCGTGAGCCAGCACCTGGGACCGCTGCAGATCTCCCTGGGACGCATGGTGTTCGACATTCTCAAGTTCATGAGCATCGTCATGCTGGTGGTATTCTCGTACGGATGCGGTGAGCATGATAGCCGCACGGTGCGCAATTAGTTGCTCGTAGCGAGCATCGACTAACCTTTTTGGACTTGCTGGGAACATGTTACGTCTACGACCAGTACCATGTGCTGAACAGTGACCAGGTCTGTCCACCGGACACTGACGCTGACTGCTGTGCCGCTCTCCAGGTCTGAATCAGATGCTGTGGTTCTACTCAGAGACGGACAAGAACCTCTGCTTCTCCGGACCGGGTGGGACGCCCAACGAAGATTACGAGAACTCGTGCCAAATCTGGCGCCGCTTTTCAAAGTAAGTACACTATGTATAAACACACGACATGTTATGTGACCTCGGTCTGATGCAGCGTGTCTGTCTCACTCATCGTCTAACCCGCAGTCACACACTCATTCCCCGTCGGCCTTGTGCCCCGCATACTTTTCATGCTCGAAGTCTGTCGGTCGTGTTCAAAGTCTGTGCTCATTGTGCACAGTCTGTTCCCGTGTTCACAGTCTGTTCCCCCGTATATTCATTGTTCATGCAGTCTGTTCCCGTGTTCACAGTCTGTTCCCCCGTATGTTCATTGTTCATGCAGTCTGTTCCCGCGTGAGCAGTCTGGTTGAGACCGGTCAATCGCTGTTCTCGCCGGCGTTCGGACTGATTGTTCGAGTGTTCACAGTTTGTTCCCAGTGTTCACATCTGTTCGGGTCTGTTCACAGTCTGTTCGAGACCAGCCAGTCGCTGTTCTGGGCGGCGTTTGGACTAATCGACCTGGAGAATTTCGAGCTGACTGGCATCCCGGAGTTCACGCGGTTCTGGACACTGCTCATGTTCGGCAGCTACTCCACCATTATCATCATTGTGCTCATCAACCTGCTGATCGCCATGATGTCCACCTCATACACCATCATCTTCGTAAGCACTCAAATGCGCGAGACTTTCATACTAGGTTGTGATGTCAATACGAATGGCAACATTCATATTGCAGGACTTACAGTACGGCATAGGTATGTTACGGGTCATATGCTAACTTGGGCAGTATGCAAACTACCCGGGCAGTATGCATACTACCCAACAGCCCGGGCAGTATGCATACCGCCCGGGTAGTATGCATACTACCCGACCCCTTGGGCAGTATGCATACCGCCCGGGAAGTTTGCATACTGCCCGGGTAGTATGCATACTACCCACCTTTCAGCTCACGGGCAAGATGTTTACTCGGGCAATATGCTGACCGTGGCTCGTGAGACTATTTAATGCAATAGCTCACAAATACATGTCAATGACAGACGCTTTAACCCGCGCTGGGGCGGTGCTCGGCGCCAGCCGTGCCGGGCTGGGGGGGGGGGGGATTAAGCACTCCTGTTCGGCTCCTGTGCCTGGTGCCACTTAGCGGCACAGGAGTAAGCGGCATGTAAGATGCGGTAACCGGCATTCGAAATAGCGTAAAAAAAATCATGACGAAATTACTCTAGTCATTTTTTAGGTTAGAGGTCAGTTTTACCAACAGAAAAATAGCCGCTTGCTGGAATTTTTCGCCTCAAGACGGCTTCACATACGGAGCGTTAAAGGGACCCTCCCACCTTCAAAAAAGTTAATGAATTGGCATGAAAGTGATGTCGCTCGATTCAGAAAGAGCAAAAACGAAAATCTACCAAATTTCATCGAAAAATATTCACCGGTTTTCAAGATATTAGACTTTTACTTTTGTTTACTTTTTGGGATCTCCGCTGTTCCTAGCGACTTTATTTGAAAGTGCGGCACTTGTTGCGCGCTAAGCAGCATATACCACCGCGTGCTACAAAACGTTTTAGTCAAACATTTAAATATCAATAGATATTTGCGCTGACGTCACACATTCAGAGGAGTATTCCTATGCATTAGCCCCTCTGAATCAAAATGCTGCAATTTTGAAATTCAATATTTCCTATTTAAGGCATTTCTCGATGTTGTGAGTGCCGAAACCGGTAATTGTGAGCCAGGGACCCCATTTTGGCTATCTCAACTCAAATCTAATGTTAAGGTGGGAGGGTCCCTTTAATGGTAAAGCCCTATCCGCTTATGTGCCCATCGCGTTTACGTTCCGTATGTGAAGCGGTCTTTAGGCAAAACATTCCGGCAGACGGCTATTTTTCTGTTGGTAAACTGGCTTCTGAGCTGGTAACCTGACCATTACAATTTGTAACGTCTTACATGCATGCAACATTAGCTATTGAAACTATAATAACGCCCTCTACTGATCCAGGTGCCAAACCAAAGGTATCGAGTGATGACACTATAGATCTGTCGTCATTTCAGATGAAAAATGACTTGTTGACCGCTGGCTTATTAACAATGAAATTCTGGGAAAATAATTTTAAGTCTTTATATTCCAATCCTTACTCCACCCCTCAATCGATAAATCACGTTTGACGGCAAAAAGACTTCGCGGTTGAACTACGTTACTTAGATAGTCATTAATATTTTGAAAATGGACATGGAATACACAACTTCAATACAAGAAGCGGGCAGTATGCAAACTGCCCAAGCTTTTGGGTGGTATGCATACTGCCCAAGGGGTCGGGTAGTATGCATACTACCCGGGTGGTATGCATACTGCCCGGGCTGTTGGGTAGCTTGCATACTGCCCGGGTAGTTTGCATACTACCCAAGTTAGCATATGACCCGTAACAGGTATACGTTAGAAGTAGAGGCTATAACGTCCCTCCCTCTCATCCACAGGAGCGCTCCGACTTGGAGTGGAAGTTCGCCCGCTCCAAGCTTTGGATGAGCTACTTCGAGGACGGCAGCACGCTGCCCCCGCCGTTCAACATCATCCCCACGCCGAAGAGCATGATGCGCCTGATGGGCGTGGGCCGCGTGCAGCATGCCGCCTCGTTCCGTCTCAAGGATCAGCAGAAGCGCGACAAGCAGTACTTCAGCGTGATGCGCGCCCTGGTGCGCCGTTACGTCACCAGCGAGCAGAAGAAGATGGAGGACACGGGCGTGACCGAGGACGACATCAACGAGGTCAAACAGGACATCAACAGCTTCAAGTACCAGCTGCTCGACGTGCTCCGCAAGAACGGCATGACTATCGGCAACTCCGAGGAGGACAAGGGTGAGCCGCTAGTGGATAAGACGTCCGTCCCGTAACTCGGTGGCAGCGAGTTCGCGGCCGGGGAGCTCTACGCCGTTTGATTCGCTTTCCTATATGTTCAGCCAGTTGGGAACTGGTGAACGAGAGCCACGCTAGAATCGGAGGGACCGTTTTGCCATCTACCTGCCATACTTTCGATCAAAATAATCACCGGTGAACCAGGCCTAGGCGCGTGCAAGGTCGGATGGTAGGGCCATGGCGTCATTTGCAACAAGCCCCGCTTACGTGGAACCTGGGCCCAAAGCCATCCATTCATTGGGACAAATTTTCCAAAAAAGTAAGAAAAAAAAACCGGTAAGCTCTGGCGTTGAAATCAAACGGTTAAAATAGACACCAATTCTACGTCATAAAAACGCTTAAATATTTATTAACCCGCGCCGGGCCGATGCTCTGAGATTCCGCGCCGGGCCGGGAGGGGGGGGGTGTGTGTGTGTCTGAACACCCCCTCCCCCTTCTAACTCGGCTCCTGGGCCACGTAGCGATACGCGGTAAGCGGCAATCGAAAGAACGTCCAAAATAAGGACGAAAACACTTCAGTCATTTTTTGGGTCAGGTTAAAGGTCAGGTCACCAGAGGTCACCAAGAGTAAAATGTTGACTATTTCAACATTTTGGAAACTGCCGACGGCTATCTCAGGAACCGATAGAGCTACAGTGCCGCGAAAAAGCGCATTCGATAGCCCTTTTACAGACCTTTCTGATTAACGCTCTCAGATTTGACCTCAGGTCAACGGTTTAGCCTCCAGAGGGCAAAAACTCCAAAAATAGCCGTTTTTACGAAAAACATTTTTTTTTTCGGTAATAGCTTTTGACTCAAAAGAGCCACGACATTACTTTTGCCAGCATCGTGTTCCTCTCGTTGAGACGCGTCGAATGAAATATAATTTGACCTTGAAAGATCAACTTGAAAATTTGACCTCAGGTCAAGGTCATGACCTGACCGGAAAAGGTCATGTTGCATATCAGTCGATCCGCAACGTCGAGCCGAACACATCTAGGGCATTTTCAGCGCTCTAGCACGCCTCTATCAGAAGTTATTAGCGAAAAACTGTTAGATTCTGTTCGTGACCTGAGATGACCTCGGGGACATAACGAGGGGTCACAGTTGCCATTTTCCGGTTTAGTGTGTCAATCTTACCTACATTTCGATATTTGAGAGTGTCTAGAATAGCGTTCGTGCAAAACAGACGCTTTTCAATTTTCTCCCATTGACTTCTAATGGAGAGGCCGCAAAATTGACCTGACCTTAGGTCACCAATATCAAAATTCCGAGATATACATTTCGTAGATAATGTTGCCCTAACTAATCGCTGCAAGTTTCAAGGCAATCGATCAATCGGTGTAGCTATGACGAGCATTCTTATTTTTTCTGAGGTGAGGTCACTTGGCGTGACCTGGTGACTTGACCTAAGGCGACCCGGATCTGAAAGTTTCACAACATGTGCGGAAAAGATGCACGAACAGGTGTGCCAAAAACAGCGGCGCTCCGCGCCGCCGTTTTTGAGATAGGTATCTGCGAAAAACCGCAGGGGGGATGTTCAAACAGCCCCCCCCCGGCCCGGCTCGGGTTAAGCATTTTCGTATAGCCCCAATATGCCCCAATGTTCACTTTCGGTCTATGTACGCAGTCGGCGGAGGCCGTAAGCAGCAGCAGAAGGAGCGCCGGCTCATCAAGGGCTTCAACATCGGCATGGTGGAGAACGCCAACTTCAGCCTCAGCTCCAATGCCGGCAACCAGGCCGCCGACTTCTTCAGCGGCATACTGCTTGGAAAACGCAAGCAATCCAGCAAAAAGAAGGTGAGAAAGCGCGGAGGAGCGCAGCAGAGGTAAATTTAGCCACGCGATTTTTCATTTTATGAATGGCTGGTTGAGTGTGGGCAGGTTAACTCATGCAGCCTGCTGTCGATTGGTTGCCGAATGAGTGTCTCGTGTTGCCTGAACGCTGAGCCCTAACCACCGCCCCCTCCCCCTCCCGGCAAGACTTGAACGCCATGGTGCGGGAGCCTTAAAACCCGCGCCCCGCTGGGGGGAGGGGGGGCAGAATCTGCCCCCCCTCCCGTTTTTCGCCAATAACTTCTAAACGCGTTACGCCAGCAACGTCAAACTTTCAGTACCTTATCATACATCAATTTGACACGTTCCCTGAAAATTTGAGCGAAATCCGTCGGAAAAATTTTGAGAAATTGACGTTTCTGTGACGTCATGTTCGCCATTTTCGCCTCAAAAACGGCAAAATTTCAAACGCCGCTAACATCTTCATTTTTAAAGGAATCAAGACGTAACAAAAAAGTTATACGTGATTCTACTTTGTCTATCAAATGGCTATCTCGGTTTAAAAAAAAATGGATTTTGGCCCAAATTTTTTCAAAAAACTGACTTTTTTGGGAAAATTATTATAAAATCCAAAATTTTGAGTGTATCGAAAAAACGGAATATATGTCAGAGAAGAAGTAGTCTATGTGCACCTATATACCAATTTTTAGAAGAATCGGTTCAAAAATGTGGGAGTTATTCAAAATGTTATGACGTCACGACAACCAAAAATTTTGAAAAAAATGATTTTTTTTTGGAAGTTCTAGACCTCGTACGGAAACAAAAATAGCACCATTCGATTCGCCGTGAAAAACTGCATCAGATAGACACCTTTTTAGGCCTTAACCCGCGCCCCACTGGGGTCTGTGTATAACACGCCCTACTGGGGGGGGGGGGCTATTCATAGCCCCCCTCCTAACTCCGAAACTACTGGGCCGATCGTCAAAATTCAAACGGCGTCTGATAGCCCCGGAAAAACTGTCGAGCGAAACCTAATTTCATTGACCTCGAGGTCACCGATGACGTCACAGGTCAGGTCAAAGTAAAAATTATTAGCACTTTGGCTTGTTCACATTTTGGGCTCTGGCCGCCGTCTTACAAGTCAGATCAGGCTCATTTTTGGTTTCCACACTCGTGAACAGATGCTCTAGATACCTTGAGGGTACCAAACTTGTACTTTGATTTTCAGGTCAGGGTCAGGTCATCACAGGTCACGAAAATATTATATCATGCGTCGGTCACGTGACACATGTTTTATGGTCCATTTAGGCCATAGATTTCGAATTTGATGTCGTCTGTGTCATTCAAGGTCATTTTGAGTCGAAATTGGCTTAGGTCAGGTCACTTTCATGTCAAAAAGGTCAAATTTTGAAGTTGAAATTTTTCAACAAAAAAGGTGTCTGTTGGATGCAGTTTGAGCTCAGGAACACGATGGTGCCATTTATATTGGTGTACGATGCCAAATACGTACTGAAAAATTGATTTGAAAAATTAATAATTGTGAATTTTTTGCAATAATGCGTATAACTTGGCCATTTTTGAAGATATTTAGCTAAAACTTGCTAGAGTTAGTCATAATCATGCGTTCTGTCACATATATTCCGGTTTTTTCGAAAAGTCAAAAACTTTTTGAAAAAATATAAAAATATAAATTTTGAATATTATTATATAAAATTTTCGAAATTTTCAAACTTTTGAAAATCCGAGATAGCAGTTTGATAGCGCGGTCAATTCTGAGTTCTTTCATGCAAAGAAATTGGATCTAGCTTAAAAACTGAGCTCTTGGGAGCGATTGCCGTGGTTCAATGTTTTGCGTCGAAATCGGACGAACATGACGTCACTCTGACGTCATTTCCGGCCGACCTATAGTAGCTACGAAGTTCAAATTTTGACACAAGGTGTCAAATTGATGCAGCCGAAGGTACTGAAAGTTTGGCGTCGATTCGTCAAGCGGTTTGGAAGTTATTGCAGAAAAACGGGAGGGGGGGCTATAAATAGCCCCCCCCCAGTGGGGCGCGGGTTAACAACCAACTTCAAAATTTGACCTCACTTGACCTGACCTTGACCTGACCTCGACCTGAAATTCATCCAGAGGTGGTCCATATCACTTATTGAGTGTGCCTATTGAATTCTATGAGTAAAATGACCCATAAAACATGTGTCGCACATGCCCTTTTCTATATGTTGTTTTTGGTGACCTGACCTGACCTGACCTGACCTTGACCTTGACCTTTGAATGACATTGTATGCAACGAATATTGTCTTGGTAGTCTAAGAACACGTTTTGGGCAATCAGTCTCAGTCCATTCTCCGGCAACTACGGTGCAAGGCCGATACTGTAGAAACTTACATTTTGTACCCTTGACCTGACCTTGACCTGACCTCTGACCTACTTAAGCAAAAAAATTTGGGCTCTTTAGATCCGCCTTGTTGAGAGCTTTCGATTGCCGTTTTCCCCGTCTTTCTACGACCATCGGTTCGGAAGTTAGACAGGGGGGCAGAATCTGCCCCCCCCCCCCCCCAGCAGGGCGCGTATGGCTGAATAGCCCAGCGGGGCGCGGGTTAAAGGGACCCTCCCACCTTCAAAAAAGTTAATAAATTGGCATGAAAGTGATGTCGCTCGGTTCAGAAAGAGCAAAAACGAATATCTACCAAATTTCATCGAAAAATATTCACCGGTTTTCAAGATATTAGACTTTTACTTTTGTTTACTTTTTGGGATCGCCGCCCTAGCTACCGCCCCCTCCCGGCAGGACTGGAACGCCGAGCCCTAACCACCCCCCCCCTCCCCCAGCAGGACTGGAACGCCGAGCCCTAACCACCACCCCCTCCCCCGGCAGGACTGGAACGCCGAGCCCTAACTACCGCCCCCTCCCCCGGCAGGACTGGAACGCCGAGCCCTAACCACCGCCCCCTCCCCCGGCAGGACTGGAACGCCGAGTCCTAACTACCGCCCCCTCCCGGCAGGATTTGAACGCCGAGCCCTAACCACCGCCCCCTCCCCCGGCAGGACTGGAACGCCGAGCCCTAACCACCGCCCCCTCCCCCGGCAGGACTGGAACGCCGAGCCCTAACTACCGCCCCCTCCCCCGGCAGGACTGGAACGCCGAGCCCTAACCACCACCCCCTCCCCCGGCATGACTGGAACGCCGAGCCCTAACCACCGCCCCCTCCCCCGGCAGGACTAGAACGCCGAGCCCTAACTACCGCCCCCTCCCGGCAGGACTGGAACGCCGAGCCCTAACCACCGTCCCTCCCGGCAGGACTGGAACGCCGTGGTGTGGGACCCTTAACTTCCCCAGCAGAACTGGAACGCCGAGCCCTAACCGCCGCCCCCTCCCGGCAGGACTGGAACACCGAGCCCTAACCACCGCCCCCTCCCTCGGCAGGACTGGAACGCCGAGCCCTAACCACCGCCCCCTCCCCCGGCAGGACTGGAACGCCGAGCCCTAACTACCGCCCCCTCCCCCGGCAGGACTGGAACACCGAGCCCTAACCACCGCCCCCTCCCTCGGCAGGACTGGAACGCCGAGCCCTAACCACCGCCCCCTCCCCCGGCAGAACTGGAACGCCGAGCCCTAACCACCACCCCCTCCCCCGGCAGGACTGGAACGCCGAGCCCTAACCACCGCCCCCTCCCCCGGCAGGACTGGAACGCCGAGCCCTAACCACCGCCCCCTCCCCCAGCAGGACTGGAACGCCGAGCCCTAACCACCGCCCCCTCCCCCGGCAGGACTGGAACGCCGAGCCCTAACTACCGCCCCCTCCCGGCAGGACTGGAACGCCGAGCCCTAACCACCGCCCCCTCCCCCGGCAGGACTGGAACGCCGAGCCCTAACTACCGCCCCCTCCCGGCAGGACTGAAACGCCGAGCCCTAGCCACCGCCCCTGCCCCGGCAGGACTGGAACGCCGAGCCCTAACCACCGCCCCCTGCCCCGGCAGGACTGGAACGCCGAGCCCTAACTACCGCCCCCTCCCCCGGTAGGACTGGAACGCCGAGCCCTAACCACTACCCCCTCCCCCGGCAGGACTTGAACGCCGAGCCCTAACCACCGCCCCCTCCCCCG
Organism: Amphibalanus amphitrite; assembly: GCF_019059575.1. Lineage (NCBI taxonomy): Eukaryota > Metazoa > Arthropoda > Thecostraca > Balanomorpha > Balanidae > Amphibalanus > Amphibalanus amphitrite. Next base: position 74,952 of record NW_024883380.1, read on the forward strand.
GCAGGACTGGAACGCCGAGCCCTAACCACCGCCCCCTCCCCCGGCAGGACTGGAACGCCGAGCCCTAACTACCACCCCCTCCCCCGACAGGACTGGAACGCCGAGCCCTAACCACCACCCCCTCCCCCGGCAGGACTGGAACGCCGAGCCCTAACCACCGCCCCCTCCCCTGGCAGGACTGGAACACCGAGCCCCAACTACTGCCCCCTCCCGGCAGGACTGGAACGCCGAGCCCTAACCACCGCCCCCTCCCGGCAGGACTGGAACGCCGTGGTGCGGGACCCTTAACTTCCCCAGCAGAACTGGAACGCCGAGCCCTAACCACCGCCCCCTCCCCCGGCAGGACTGGAACGCCGTGGTGCGGGAGCCTTAACTCCGCCCTTCTCCAGCAGAACTGGAACGCCGAGCCCTAACCACCGCCCCCTCCCTCGGCAGGACTGGAACGCCGAGCCCTAACCACCGCCCCCTCCCCCGGCAGGACTGGAACGCCGTGGTGCGGGACCCTTTACTTCCCCAGCAGAACTGGAACGCCGAGCCCTAACCACCGCCCCCTCCCCCGGCAGGACTGGAACGCCGTGGTGCGGGAGCCTGAACTTCCCTAGCAGAACTGGAACGCCGAGCCCTTACCACCGCCCCCTCCCGGCAGGACTGGAACGCCGAGCCCTAACCACCGTCCCTCCCGGCAGGACTGGAACGCCGAGCCCTAACCACCGCCCCCTCCCCCGGCAGGACTGGAACGCCGAGCCCTAACCACCGCCCCCTCCCCCGGCAGGACTGGAACGCCGTGGTGCGGGAGCCTGAACTTCCCTAGCAGAACTGGAACGCCGAGCCCTAACCACCGCCCCCTCCCCCGGCAGGACTGGAACGCCGAGCCCTAACCACCGCCCCCTCCCCCGGCAGGACTGGAACGCCGAGCCCTAACCACCGCCCCCTCCCCCGGCAGGACTGGAACGCCGAGCCCTAACCACCGCCCCCTCCCCCGGCAGGACTGGAACGCCGAGCCCTAACCACCGTCCCTCCCGGCAGGACTGGAACGCCGAGCCCTAACTACCGCCCCCTCCCCCGGCAGGACTGGAACGCCGAGCCCTAACCACCGCCCCCTCCCCCGGCAGGACTGGAACGCCGAGCCCTAACCACCGCCCCCTCCCCCGGCAGGACTGGAACGCCGAGCCCTAACCACCGCCCCCTCCCCCGGCAGGACTGGAACGCCGAGCCCTAACCACCGCCCCCTCCCCCGGCAGGACTGGAACGCCGAGCCCTAACTACCGCCCCCTCCCCCGGCAGGACTGGAACGCCGAGCCCTAACCACCGCCCCCTCCCCCGGCAGGACTGGAACGCCGTGGTACGGGACAGCATGCGGCGCCGGGACCACATCGGCTCGTCGGTGGTCAGTCTGGACCGCGCCCGGCGCCGCTCCAAGCGTCTCACACAGCGCCGCAAGGAGGCGCTCTCCAAGGGACTGGCCATGACACCCGTGCCCAGACCCAAGTGGAAGAAGGTAGGCGCACCATTACAGCCTTCTTGATATCGATGTAAGGAGTAGCTTTACCGAGTGTCAGTTGAACTTCCGGTGCGTAGATCGCTACGTACAATATTTCATACACTAGAGGATATTTCCTTGCGCTTTGTAACTTGTAAGTCGGAAGCTCGTGCGAGCCTAAGTACACTTATTGACAACATCGTCTCCTAAATCAATCACATCACCCACGTCATGTGACTGCACTTGCGCAGAAGAGCCGTCAGGTGAGCGCTCTATACACGCCACACGGCACTTGCCTCCCCACGTGTGTCGGCGCTCGCCGAGCGCGCCTGCAGCCGTCCTGACGCCGCTCTCCGCTGTGTCGGCGCCAGGTCCAGTACATGTCGCAGCACGGCGCGTTCCGCGACGGCATACTGGACCAGGAGCTGGTGAACCAGATCCTCAACATGGACCGGCGCCTGTCCACCGGCTGGGGGCGCGTGCAGGCGCTCCAGCTGCGCGGCGCCTTCTCGCCCTGCGGCGCCGACGAGCCGATCCTCGAGGAGGACGAGCGGCGCGCCAGCGTCTACCCGAGACCGGCGGCCGGCTCGCCCGCTCCAGGTCCGTCCCTCTCTGTGTGTGTGTAACTATGTGTTTCAGTCTGTCAGTGTCTGGCTGAGTCTGTTGTTCTGTTTGAAATGACTCTCCGGCGATGCCGATCGTATGCCGTATCGTATGCCGTACCATGCCGTATCGTGACCGTGACATGGCGACCTCCCTTGTTCCAGAGCCGGACACCCGCTGTTCGTCCGCTCAGTCGGGTCGGGAGTCGGCCGCGGGCGCGGGCTACGCTATCGGGGAGGAGGACGAGGGGGAGGCGGCCTCCCAGCCGGCGCCGCCGTCCCAGGCCGGCGACGGCGACGGACCGTCGCGCCGACCCTCGGCCGTCAGTGGCGCCAGCTCCCGACCTCCCTCTCAGAAACGGCGTGCCCCGACGCCCCCTGGCAGCAGCGCCGCTCCGCGGGCCGGCTCCGGCGCCGGGCAGCCCGCCGCCACCGCTCCCTCCCCGCAGCCAGACGCGGCGCCCACCAGCAGCGGAAGCGCCGCGCCGGCACCACCGGCAACTCCGGCAAAGGAGACGAGCGCAGCGCCATCCGCGGCGCCGTCCACGAGACCATCCGCCGCGCCGTCCCCAGAGCCGGCCGCTACGTCAACCCCGAGACCGTCCACCACACCCACCCCACAGCCGTCCGCAGCTCCCTCACCGGGGCCGTCCGCAGCTCCCACCCCGGGGCCGTCTGCCGCGCCCTCCCCGGCACCGTCTGCCGCGCCCTCCCCGGCACCATCGCTCGCGCCCTCCCCGGAGCCGAGGGCGGCGGCTGGGGACACCGCGGACAGGAGGAAGAGCTCGGTGACGCCGACCCTGCCGCCGCCGCCCCGGTCCTCGCCCCGCGGCTCACTATGTCCGCCCCCGGCGTCAGCTACCCGGCGACCCTCCGCCGGCTACAGCCGCCAGCAGAAGGGCGGCTGGCTGTAGGCCGCAGGTCGGCTACAGCAGAGGGGCGGCGACCCTCCGCCGGCTACTACTGGCGGCTACAGGCGCCAGCAGAAGGGCGGCTGGCTGTAGGCCGTAGGTCAGCTACAGCAGAGGGGCGGCGACCCTCCGCCGGCTACAGCCGCCAGCAGAAGGGCGGCTGGCTGTAGGCCGTGGGTCGGATACGGCAGAGTCGCTGGCCTCTGCCGGCAGAGTCGCTGGCCTCTGCCGGCGACTGAGGCCCGCCGACAGCTCCGACTGGACTTTATCGGCCGAACGGTTCGGGATCCCCGGTACAGCCCACCGAGCTCCGTCAAACGCAGCGTGCTCTCGGCCCAGTGGTAACTGTAGCTTATTCAGGATGATGCATAACATAGCGAATTGAAGTATACAGTATACACGGAGTTCTATAGCCTTGGACCCTTGGTATACGAGTACACATCAAAACGGGCCATCAAGCTACTGCAAGCAATCATTTCATGATGCTATGAACTGTGAATAAACGCCAGTTCAATTGGACAATTCTGAGACCGGGACGTATGCATTTAAGTTATTCGCAATTTAAGTTATGTGTCAGGCATAATTACTACCGGTTTCAGCAAAACACGAATAGAATGCATTTCATTGCAAGTTGCAGGGAAACGGAAGCTCCCTTGTGATATTTGATAGCCAGGCAAAGCGTTCCTAGAAGATTAGGGATATGTGCATTAGTAGCCGATTGTGTTACCATTGCTTATGTTATGTATGCTAGTGTACTTTGTTAGCACCTTATGTTATGTTTATGTATATGTTATAGCATATTCATAATGTTACTCAGCACTTTATACCACCAACCATGAGCTTCTTCACCTAAATGCACGACATAGTTAAGTAGTTTAATACTTATAACATTAAATGAATAGCTTATTTCAGCGAGAAGTGCTGAGTTATGTTTCTTGTTCATGACCGCTTATCTGGTGTTGGCTTCAAATATAATTACTCTATCCTTGTCTATTATTGTGTGAGAAGTTGTAGTTGCCACCATCTGTTCCATCCCTCCCCCAGATGTGTCAGCCGCGGTGGTCGGAACATAAAGAGCCCGATGAAAGACGGAATGCAGCCTTTCCTCTGCCGACCGGCTTAAACTGATACTGAAATGACGCTGCGCAAAGCTGTGCTTTACATGCAGGACCCACGACAACCATAATAGAGTCAACCGCAAGGAAAGGAGCGACCGAGCGGAATGAGATGTATGCGGTATGCGGTAGACTAGATTCGGCGAGCCAGATAGCCTAGAAGAGAGACTATAAAAATATCACTGATTAATGATCATATATCACACTGATTATATCACCGATCTCTTTTCTGCATGCAAGTAAGGTCAGAGAGCAGAATATCGTATGGCCCATCAGGTCACCCGTATCATACCACTCTCCAGTCTCCAGCAATAGGTACATCCAAGAGGTTGCATTAGCATCACAGGACACGGACCATCGTGTGTTGTGTGGCGTGCATTACGCTGTACATACACAGCACCAAAGGCATGCGACAGCCGTGTGATGGGTCAATGCCCACGGTCTGATGCCAGTCGCTGCAGCCCGCTGTCGGCTCCAATGACAGCTGGCTACGCGTCGCGATATGCGGCGCGGCGCGTATACCTTACGCAAGGGGGCGGTGTCATGCCGCTCGGACCGCTCGCCGCTCGGTATATGTGGACGATAACTGATGAATGTCCTGGTTCAGTTTCTGAACAATCTGGAACACTGGATATCTAACGCATTATTCTGCATCGCAGAACCGCCTTCACAAGCTCAGCCTGGCAGCACGATTTCAGACAAAGCTAAGCCGAGACATCTGGAAACAGATAAAGCACCGATTCCAGATCAACCTGCCAGTGGCAACCTCTTTGGACGTCGCTTAGCTGATACATGTAGCCTGCAATTCCAGGATAAACAATGTCGCCACGCATTAGGACTACGCGAGGGTTGTCGCGAAGGCGCTGGGCCTGATCTGTATTCTGTAACATCCGGCCGGAGCCTCCCAGCCGTAAGGATTCAGACGGGCGTGGCCCGAACCATTGTTTATTCCCTGAACGACACAAGTAGAGGTGACAGCGAACACAACACATGTGACTGCTTGGAACGGTTCCTGCAATCGCGGTATGCCCGTACAAAAAGACACATGTCGCGTACCTACCGCAGATACGTGTTCGAGTCGTACAATGATGCGTGTTCGAGTCATACAATGATGCGTGTTCTAGTCATACAGTGATGCGGGTTTAGTCATACAGAGTTTAATACCTGTGTAGTGTATATGTTGCAGGCACTTTAGAAAATCAGTCATTTTGTAAAATGCCTAGGCATTTTACAAAAAGACGGCTGTTTGAAAAATGACTGAACGCAACCAGGCTTTTTTCAAAATGGCTAGCCATTTTACAAAATGACTAGGCATTTTGCAAAATGTCTGACCAGCATGGAACGTAGATCCCACTACAGATACTAGGTATGGCCAACAGTTTTTGGACGTTTTCCTACATATACCCTATAGGTACGTGTTCAGCCTGTAGCTGATCGATTTGAAGCTCTGTGATGACGACAATGCTGAGTAGCGACCAGGTTGAGTTGCAGACTCGGCTGTAGCATAAAGCATTGTTTAGTTAACGCTGTAAAAACTCCCAAGTACATCAACGCCGTTCATGTTCTGCCTGAAACTAGACCTAACAAAACCAGCCGGAGACCGGCCCCAGTTAATAGGCAGACCCGGTTGATGTGCAATTACATGTAAACGAATGAGTGTAGTCTTTGTTTGATTGTGTCTTTGTTTGACAGCTTTGAGGGTCTCGCGAGATTAAGCGGTAGGTTTTGCACTTTTACATTTCCGGTTATATCTCAGAAACTAATCGATCTACGATGAAGCCATTTTACACGATCATGGCCGGTTTGTTACCCAACCAGTCGATCGCATATTCAACATTTAAAAGCTTAAGACGACGAAGATATAGCCTGAAGTACACTAAATTTTTTAGGTGCAAAACCTACCGCTAAAACCCGCGAGACCTGTACCTACCTACTTGCATGGTCCCAGTTAAAAATATCAAGCTCCACATCGGGAGAATCATCAGGTCGCTTGGCGTAGGACGAGAGCGTTGGTTTCAGAAGACACTAACGCCTATGTAAGTGTGTGGGATCCAATCCTCGCGACCTCTAATGGTTTTACACTCAGATACAGGCCGGCATAGGGCCAGTCGTTTGTTGACGCTCCAGATCGATCATTTTAAATCCAGCAGCGTCGCTGACGTGGGGGTTGGAAATGTCACGGGCCTGCACTTCTCAAAATAGAGAGAGGTAGGTATGGACTTCCCACTGCTGGACTCCTCTGGTCATAATGCTGGACTCCTCGGCCCACCTACACGCTACCAAAACGTATATAATTAGGTACTCGTATCTACAACACGCTGCTCAGTCATTTTGTAAAATGGCTAGGTATTTTGTAAAATGCCTAGGCATTTTGCAAAATGACTGGAGAGTCAGTCATTTTGTAAAATGCCTAGGCTTTTTGCAAAAAGCCTGGAAAATCAGGCATTTTGCAAAATGCCTAGGCATTTTACAAAATGACTGATTTTCTAAAGTGCCTGCAACATATATAACACACGGGCATCCCATGCCAGCAGTGTCTGGTCACCACACTTTGGTGACGATGAAAACAAACGCTTGTAAAACTTAACATCAGAAAACGCACGCAATTGTCCAACATTCTTACACAGGTACAGGTGAATTGTGATATCATATATGTAGCTACGTTTGAGAGTATAAGTGCATTGAATAATAGTGCCTTGTGACATCCGAGAGTACCGATATCGTAATTAAATGCTCGCAGCTATTTTTCAGCGGAGCTATTGCTCTTTCACGACTGACAGATACCTACTTAGCACACGAATGTAGTTACCGTTCGAAACAAACGGCATTCCGCTCATCACCTCTGCGCCCGTCAGGCCGTCACAACAATGTGCACATTTTGTTACACCCCGTGTGACACGACGGAAAGTTGTGTTGTGCGCTGACAATTTACATACACTGACCATAGCTGGAGGCAAACCATGAGAACACAGATGACACGACGACAAACGGTCGAAATGACGGGACCAATACCCAATAAATACTGGCAGGTAGGAACCATAGTCTAGGCAGCCTCTGAATCAATCTTTGTATATAAACAACCTCCGAATCACCAATCCATTCATGGCACATCTATCTCTGAGATCAAATCGTGTCCAGTGCTGTCACTAGCTTGGCTATGCGGGTGAAGTTCCAATACTACAGAGCAATATACTCCAATACTACTCCAGTAGGTACTGTAGAGCAATATACAACGACTGCACAAATACATCAAAATCGCCTTCCCTATGTGATGGCCAATGCGATTACAAAACGAATAACGATAACATCATGTTAAACTCAAGCCAATAAAATTACAGTTAACTATTACGGGCGAACAAAATGCAGGTGACAGACGATAAAACGTCGATAAAATTAGCAGCCAGTGGCCCCGTCACAGAACAGCTACGCACTACACGCAGTCAGCAGAGGACCGTGTTACTAGCAATAATCCAGCTTTACGGGTATGAATAATAAACAGGTCGCTGTCGCTGCCATTATCAAACTTAGTTATTTACAAGCATTCACGACATTAAAGTTATCAATAAAACATTTGGCCTTTCCCTGAAATATTTTTGTTGGCATTGATGATTGGAGCCAGCCCAATTGGTCCCGGTCTTTGATTAATCCGCACCCGGGTGGGGATTCGGTCAACTTCGCTATGGTGGGGATGGGGGAGGGGGCAATTGGCTAAACCGTAAACGACACATCCAGAAAAGGCTAAACAATTGGAAAAACAGAGAAAAACAATCAATTGCATTCAACGAGCAGATTGAAATGCAAATTTAGGTATGTCCCAGTACAATAATTTCATTTGAGCCCTCCTCAACAACACTGTGTGCAGTGCAATACACCGCCTAACCCTCGCCGGCCGAGTAGGGGGAAGGGGGGGGGTGCCCCCCATAAGGATTTTTCGCGATAGCTTCCAACACGCTGGCGATAGGGAGCCGAAACCTGACATACCTGACCTTCGGTTCAAGCCGAATCTTAAGATACCAACTGCATTTTCAGGTCAGGTCAGGTCACTGACCTATTATGAGTTGACGTAATAAAAGAACCTCTGCACGGTCATCAGATGTCGGTACTTTGCAACACCCCCACTGCCAGAGGAACTTTCCCAGGGAGATAAAACTTACTGCTATTTCGGCGCCGGGAACGATCACAAACTATCTCAAGCATACGAAATCGTGAATTTCATACAATCCTTGCAAGGTCAGCTGCTTCACTTTTGCATTGTTGACCTTGCATGACGTCATTTATGACGTCACTAAGGTCATAAGAGTTTTTCGTCAATAGCTACCGATCAAATTGAGCTAGCAAGCCGAAAAAACTACCAATGGACTCGAGAAGACCTACCAAAGCGAATGATATGCAATATGACCTCCTTCGACCAGCTTCGTGACCTGGGGGCTCTGAACTGACCTTGAATCGAGGTCAACACCTCAAGTTGACCTCACCCGAACAAACAGTATACCATTCGACGCGACTGAGCGAGGCGAACACGATTATGCCAAAAATAACGGCGCTTCGACAGTTTTTTTTGGGGAGGGGGGGTAAGTTATTGCTCAAAAACCGAACCCATGCCTTCGACCACTTGACCTGACCTTAGAGGTCACCGGTTGACCTGAGACCTTAAAATCGGGTACCAGTCGCTGCGTCTCGTATCGACGCATACGCTCGTTCTTTCCGCAACGCTCCAACCCCATCAGGGGCGACACAGCGACTAGGGAGGTCGTACCAACCTCCTCAGCCGGCGCGTATGTAGAAAACCAATAGGTCCGGCGAGGGTTAAAACTAACCCAGCATTCTCACCAACATATTTTGACAGTGAGTAAATTGGCCTGAAGCTGCTCTCCAAGGTGAACCATGTTAGCTGTTAACGGTTGACCACCCAGTACTGTGCACAATCACCGCACAGAGGCGACAGCCTCCATGCAAGCAGACGTCGGGCAGTTACGTCTGTGTGTGGACTAGCCATCAGACGGCTGCCTCTGCGAGCAGACGCCGGGTGGCCACATCTGTGTGTATGGCGTCAGACGGTTAATTCTGCGAGAATGTGCCGATGCCAGACGGCGCCTTCTGCGAGGAGACGTCGAGTGACTACGTCTGTAGAGCAGACGTCGGGCGACTACGTCTGTAGAGCAGACGGCAGACGGCTACTTCTGGGAGCAGACGTCGGGCGACTTCGGCTGTAGAGCAGACGGCAGACGACTACTTCTGCGAGTAGACGTCGCTGTTCATGAACTCTGGCTGCTGACTGGGGTCCAGGAAGCCGGGCACGTCGATCTCCAGCGTGCGGCCCACGCCGCCCTCCTTTCCCAGCAGCCAGTAGGTGGGCAGGGAGCCCTTGCCCTGCGGGGCACGGACGGCGCGCGTCAGAGCTGCGAGCCCGCCCGGCTCAGTGGCGCACACTGACACTGCCCTTTGAGTGGCGTTCAAAGGCTGCGGCGCATCGCCAGCCAACAACCCGGGCCGAAAGGGGATCTTCACCAGCGCAGAAAAGGAACTGGGACATCGCTAACATGCCTTGGAGTGACGTGCGTCTCAAACCACTTAACTAGCCAGGTCTCGGTTTTCCCAGCTTCTCTGACCATGCTGGCGTCAGGTAAATGCCGCCAGAAAGCTGCGGCGTAAGCGATATCGACATTCACTAATAGAGTCAAGGCATCGCCAGAGATGCAGCAGTTCTCGTCCATGCTATCAGAGAGGCAAAAGCTATGAGCAGCCTGATTCTCAATTTACCAATGAGTATAAACCACACTTAAAAAATAGCAATAAGAAATAACGACTCTATCTGCTAGCATCTGAAATGCCAAACTCTGTTTTATTACAAGTGTTCGAAAGCATGATATGCAGTAGGTGGGTAACAGAAAACACATCCTATTGTTCAAAAGAAAAAAATAGTTCGCATCAATAATTTACATAGATTTTCATAGCGCTTCATCATTTCACAATTAAAACCAATAAAGCATGCAGGAACGCCACAAGTGTGTTAATTAAGACATTCAATGGCAAAGTGAAGACAGAATTTGATACTTACCTACCGATGAGCTGTTTGACCACTGACTAGTGACCACTGACCACTGTTCCACACTGCAGATACTGTACTTGACGTCACTCATTTGTGCTTCAGCAAACAAGTGCGACAGCGTATTCAAATAAACGCATTAAAAAAAAAAAAACGGAACAGGTAGAGTTTAGGGCTAAATGCATTAAGCATTCCATACGAGACAGCAACGGTTGTATTAACATATCTAAGCAAACCTATCGGGTAATATTTTCATTCGCTTCAGGAAAACACGCAAGCAACTTTAGTTATGGATAAAATGATAGATACATGCTGTTCCACACTCATGCATCAGAGGTCCACGTTTTACGATATCGTGTTTGGTGCACGTGCAAAAACACCCCGTGCTACAGTCATTCAGAAATAACAGTACATCATGCAGATCTTGTGTAATGTTTGTCTTACCTTGATGTCGACATTTTCTCTGAACTCTAGTTTGTATCCGCCCCCTTCATCAGCAGCTCGTAGGTTGTGTCACTCACGTGAACCATTTGCGCTGGCAACACATACGCATGTACACACACCGTACATTGGACTAAGGGCATATAGTGGATTCTTCATGGCTCAGAGTGGAAGATAATGCATATTTCATGTAGAATAACGCTTCCCCCGTGAACAATATACTTAGCACCTACGACGAGAAAGAGAAAAAGAGATAGGAAAAGAGAATGAGAGAGAGAGAGAGAGTGGAGGGGGGGAGGGGGTGGGAGGGAGATTCCGGTGGTTTTGGGCCCAGTCTCCACTCTCAGTGCCATTATATAAGGTAGGTAGCACACTCACGCAATCCGGTCGACTCCATGCGCGAAGCCACGTTGATGGTGTCTCAAACAGGCAGTACCGCGGCATCTTTGTACCCACCACCCCTGCGGGAGCACGCAGACCGGGGGGGGGGACAGGTCAGTCGTGGGCGAAGTCACCCACAGTCGCTCACCAGCAGACAGCAGTGGCATGCTGACATACTGAGCAATGAGCAGGAGCTAAAGACAGTGCCTAGATTGTGTTGGAAAGGTGTAATTATATAGTGTGAGTTTCACCATCGAATTATGGATAGCCAGGCCTTTGAGATCAAGTCCTTAGCGGACTTATATTCTAAACTCAGTATCATTTGATTTTAGTAAAGCAGGTACTGCTTTTCGGCACACCCCGGCAGCGGGCAAAGTCACATCACCTGCCACGCAGGGTCCCGTGTTGAGGCCGATTCGGATCTGCACCAGCACACCCTTCATGTGGGGCACCTCAAACTTCTTGATCCCTTGCAACAGGTCTAGCGACATGTCGGCTACTTCGCTGGCGTGCTGGTCACCTGTGACACAGGTCAGGTCACATAAATCGGGCCAGGTCACGCTTGTCAGGTCACATAGGTCAGATCAGCTCAGAGGTCAGGTCACGGCGATCACGTCAAAGAGGTAAGGTCACGTGTCAGGTCACGGTGGTCAGGTCAGAAGAGGTCAGGTCACGGCGGTCAGGTCATAGTCATCAGGCCGCGGCGGTCGGGTCACGGCGGTCAGGTCAGGTCAGGTCACGGTGAGCAGTCGGTCCCCGGAACACAGAGCTGCCTGCCGACACCACGAACCGTTTCTCTTTGGCAGTCCAGAGACGCACATGTAGGCGTCTCCTATGGTCTCCACCTTGTACACGTCGTACCGGTCGATACGGCTATCAAAGACCTTGTAGAGAACGTTCAAAAACGTCACCACCTGAAACAAAAACAAGTAACCAGCACAGGCAGTTGCCATAGCTACGAGCAAGATGCACATACTTAAACTCGAGAGCCTTTACACTAGCCGTTTTCACGACGGTCCTATCCGGCGAGTGCACCTGATTTGACCAAATCTGCACCTCTCTTTTACAGCAAATATCTTCATTTTATGAATTTATTTCAGTGTTTTAATCGATGATGCTCTCTGATAAAACGACAAAGCAGGCATATAAGCAATTAGTGTAACCCTAGCTGACAGCTACTAAGAGACACACTGAACCTGATTTGACCAAATCTGCACCTGATCTGCACCAGATGTGTACCAAATGTGTACCAGATGTCCTTCGTGAAAACGGCTACTACCTCTTGCCGTCTTGTGCTATCTGCCCTCTATGTGTTCGTTCAAAAATAGATTATTATTTAATGCTCCAGTCACAGGAAGTTCATACCTTTTATCTATCTATTGATCAATGTTGCAATGAGAACAATTACCCTCTGATGTAGTATACCTACAATATGCATACAGCAAGCCTGCAACGGTTAACTTAGAGCTAATGACTTATCACAGTAAATTATGTTATCTATAGGCTCACCGGTATCTGCAGCTGGTTTGCTATGATATATGTGCTTTGCATGCCTGTATCGAGTGCTCCCAGTACCTGTAGGGGTGCTCCCAGTACCTGTATCGAGTATTCCCAGTACCTGTATCGGAGTGCTCCCAGTACCTGTATCGGGGTGCTCTGCGCCGAGATCCGAGTGAAGCCGACAATGTCGCTGAAGTAGACGGTGACCGACTGGAAGTGCTCGGCCGGCACCTGCCCCTTGCCCTTGAGCTGCTGCGCGATGGGCTCCGGCAACATCTGATAGAGCAGCCGGTCGGCCTTGTTACGCTCCTGGGCGATCTCCTGTGTCTTGGCCGTCACCATCTCAGTAAAGTCCTGCCGCCGACAGGAGGGGCAGCGGGTGAGAGCGCCGGAGGGCAGAGAGGAGGAAGAGGCAGGGAGAGACGGAGGGAGGAGAAGTGACCGTCCTGGGTGCCTGCCCTGCATTGCGCCCGGTGGCAGCCAAGTCAGAACGACCGGTTACGGATCGATCAATAGGATTTTTAATATCATAGATAGGCGCGGGAGTCAGGGGAAGGCTCCCGCGCCTTCCCCTGAGAGAGAGAGAGAGAGAGAGAGAGAGAGAGAGAGGAGGGGAGAGAGAGGAGAGAGAGAGAGAGAGAGAGAGAGAGAGAGAGAGAGAGAGAGAGAGAGAGAGAGAGAGAGAGAGAGAGAGAGAGAGAGAGAGAGAGAGAGAGAGAGAGAGAGAGAGAGAGAGAGAGAGAGAGAGAGAGAGAGAACAATAAAAATGGAAAAATATTTAACGGCACCGCGCGCGCCGACTGCGCCAACGCAAAAGCCGCGAAAAAGGAAACAATGAAGAAAACGCCCGAACCGCCCGCCCGCAGCCCGTTTTCATAAGGCGGGGTAGGCTGTGCCGTTTAACACTCAAGTAAAGCGGCACAGTATATCAATACCAGGCGGCTGCTGCCAGCGCTGAGGCCTCGATAGCCGGCGCGGCGGATGAAGTCCCTATCGATTCTTGTAAGTACCCAAGTACCCGATTGAACAAAGTCTCTCGACATACACCAGAGAGCACCGAGCAGCAGATGAGTCTCCTAACCGCAGTTACGCGGCAGAACCAGGACCGTAGCTGCCTTACACACCGCCTCTCAGCGCGGTGGTGAGTAAGTGACAGGTTTACCGTCAACCGCGGTGCCCGAGCGGAAAATAATGAAATTGAACTTCCGCTTGACGGAGTGGAAAACGAGGGCTCCGCACAGAGAGAATGGATGTTTCACAACTCGTGGCAGCTTGTCTGAGACCGACAGACCCTACCGCACGTACGCCCCCGTGTCACCATCGTTACCGTAGACGACACTGCACTGAACCTCGCCACCCCTTATAACACTCCACGGCACCCGTGGCACCCTTGACCGACGCGCTACTGCACCCCATCCCCCGACAACCGGCCGTCCGACAACTCCTCCCCCCTCTGCGGCGGGCCGGTGACTGTGAGACACACCATTCCTGCGTCCCGGTCGTCCCCCACACATCTTCCTCAGGAACGGGGCCGTCCCACACATTTCCCCTTTACTGGGAGGGGATCGCGGCCCCCCCCCCACACCTCCCCTCCGAGACGGTACCGTCCCACACATCTCCTCCCCCGGGACGGGGCCACCGTCACACTCATCCCCCTTCCCGGGGGAGACCACTGTCCGCCCGTCCACCGACCTGTGATGAGCGCTGTCCGCCCGTCCACCGACCTGTGATGAGCGCTGCCCGCCCGTCCACCGACCTGTGGTGAGCGCTGTTTGCCCGTCCACCGACCTGTGATGAGCGCTGTCCGCCCGTCCACCGACCTGTGATGAGCGCTGTCCGCCCGTCCACCGACCTGTGATGAGCGCTGTCCGCCCGTCCACCGACCTGCATGGTGAGCGCGATCTTCCTGACGAGCACGATGATGATGGGCGACAGGAGGAGCACGAGGACCAGCAGCAGGACGGCCACCATCTGCTGGTTGTAGGCGATCGCCACCTGTTCGGTGACGTGGCCGCTGCGGGGCAGGCAGACGGCCGCGTCACTGGCTCACACCGGTAGGTACACGGCCGCGTCACTGGCACACACCGGCACACGGCCGCGTCACCGGCACACACCGGTACAAGGACCAGGGCCCAATCTTACCAAATGCCGTGAATGCGCATTCACGGCATTTGGTAACATTCAGAACTATTCCACATTCAGTATCCATTCGTTCTGGCGACATTCATAATCATTCACGCTATCAAAATCATTGGACAAGATTACCTGGAGGTAAATAAAAAGGACATCTTTGATATCAGTGCCGTAAACTCCGGCCAGTGCTGCCAAATCCAATTCACGGCATTGGTAAGATTGGGCCCTGGTATCGGCACACGGCCGCGTCACTGGCTCATACCGGTGTATGGACGGGCGTAAGCACCGGTGTATCGGTATCCATACGGGCGCACAGTGGCAGAGACGGCCATCCTGTCAGCTAATGCATTTTCTAGTTAGATCGGCGGGAAAGCTGTTTCGAGCTTACCAATAATACAATGATAAATATAATAGAGAAGAGCACATTCTAGATCACGTGAGTGCACTATGAGATCCTCTGTAAATAAATGATACGCATCACAGCATGGCATTATACAAGTGATTGCACGGAATGAAAAAAAAAAACAATTGATAATCACATCAGTAAGACACATGTGCGTCAAGAGGACAGCAGGTTTTCCAATCCATCTCGGCAATCGGCTCACACACCGCGCAGTTGAGCTCCCATTCCGCGGTATTGTCGGCATCGCAGCGACACAGCACGTGCTCCGTCTCCCTGGGTCTCCCTGTGCCTGTAACAGCCCGCCCCCTCCGCCTCCCCAGCAGTCGGCCCCCGTTCCGCCCCTCCCCCGCCCGGGACGCACGTGATGATGTTTCGCAGCTCGACCTGTACATCCCGCAGCAGGTCGGCCATGGTGGTGCCGTTGATGAAGAAGGCGATCGCCATGCATGGAGCCGTTCATCGGACTGTTGTTGACAATCAGACCACGTCTGAGGGGGGCACGGGGCGGTGACAGCCAGACCATCGTCACCAAGGGTAGGCGGCGCGGCCCAGACGGTCTCCGAGTCAATAATTTATGCATGAACGGCCAGTATGCGTCATTCCTGCTCTCCCATAAATATGTGACTGCAATGTCATTTGTTTACAAATGTTTACGGCGAGCAATTATCTCAAAACACAAACTGCAGAGACCGGAACAAGAAGATGTATGCAAATGTGTTTTACTTTACGCGGCCGCCATGTGCAGGCACTCACTGCTGTATGTAGCTGTTGTATCCCTCGAAGCTGTCGAATATGTAGTGTATCTTTTCGGACATTTCGGGCGAGAAGGAGCGCGTGTTGTTGATGTACTCCCAGAACAGCGTGTCGGAGCGCACGGCCTGCGTCTGGAACTGCGCCTGCAGCTGGCCGGTGGCGAAGTAACGCAGCCCGTACGTCAGGAACAGGCTGAAGTGCTCCATCGCCCGGATGATGTTCAGGTACGACAGCATGTAACTGGGAAAACTGGCTAATGTCAGCGGAGCAGACCCCGCTCCGGACGGCAGCGTCCGGGGAGCAGCGGCCGGCGAAATGGCAGCCCATCGTCCCCTAATGAATTATGGATGGGTCGTCCCACACATGAGGTCACGAGCCTTAGGCATTTTGAGTAGAGAGCCGCTAGACAAACTTTGCCCGGATGTGTGATCGCCGCTCGTGACTGCTACCACTCGCCGAGTAAGAAAGCAGGCACAACAACTCGGTTGTATACGCAGCTCTTTCCACAAATAAGGTTTAGTAGACAGTACGCGACAGTATGCGACTTTACAGTCATTTTCGACACGCATGTACACTGAAAACAATTTAACCCAAGGCCCGCGAGTAAACCGGTGTTTTGCAGGTACCCCTATCCGCAACCATTTTTAACCACCCTCCCAGGAGTACAGTAAAGTCCCATTGCAGTGTAGTCGTCCCTGCTCTCAGCGGACTTGTTCGCTGACAGCGGTTATATCCGCTCAGAGCAAGTACGACTACACCGCAATGGGACCTAGCACTACTCCTGGGAGGGTGGTTAAAATGGTTGCGAATAGGGGTACCCGTGAAACACCGGTTTACTCGCCAGCCTTGGGTTAAATTGTTTTCAGTGTAGTTCAAGTCGGGTTGTTTTTATTAGGTGCATCATATAGTAATCGTTAGCTTATGGAAAACTGGGAACATAGATACACTAACTATTTTTACCTATAGCTAAATACACGTCTATTTAATTTTCAACGTATGTAACTATTAATGCATCTGTATTGTACCTTCGGAAATATTTGCGTAAGCAGTGTGCACCCACTGACCTGAGTGCACTCGAGTCCAGCTTCCTGGCGCTCATCCGCATGGCCATGACGTCCAGGAAGATGTCGTTCAGCCGCGTGTACCAGTCGATCTTGTCCTGGATCTCCAGCATGGTCCGGTTGATGGTGTCTCTGACAGCACAAGTCCCGCTGTCGGGATCGCCAACACGCGCCCACACAAGGGCCGACGAAAACGACGAGCTATGAGAGACGACTGGCGTCACAGTTTGTCACTCCGAGAGAATGGATACCAGAGACAGCGTGCAGGAAATAAACGACCAAACGAAACAGCACCGCATCGCAACCAAATCGCAGCACACCGACACATGCGAACGGTAGGCTCACCGCAGGTCCTCCAAGCGTATCTGGAACTTTAGCTTAGAGGAGAAAATCGGGAACTTTTTGAGGTCGACGGCCGACCGGACGTCCTCCCAGCGGGACATCTTCTCCAGCGTGAGGTCGGTGAAGTCGAACACCTTGGTCAGGTTGCTCCTCCACATATCCCTGGATGGGTAACGCTGTCGACGGTGAGGTGGACCGGGACGCCGGGCGACTCGGCGTCCGGCCGACACTGCTTCACCGGCGCAACCGGGTGGCGATATGAAACTCACAGCCTAGCTCACGGGGGCAGCGGGCTACCGAAAGCTACCGAAAGCTACCTCAGTAATATCATTTACGGTAATCAATGCAGCGTTACAAAGTCTATGACTCGAACAAGCGCATCCATTGTGCCCACTGCCCAGTGTCGCAGGTTTGGCGACAAATAAAGAAAGGTGCTTGGTTGGGTATAAGGCAACAACACACAAGTCGACATTGGCACCTGAAGCAATTCTTTTCGCAAACTGCCACAGTAATTACTGCATATCTATTGCAAGCCATCGCCCACCTAAGGACAATTATTGCCTAGCCTACAAAGTACTCGCCACGCATGACCTTTTGGCCATAGGGGAGAGCATCTGAGTAAGGACCCCCTCCTTATGAATACTATGTGTAGCCGCTTATCATTGCATGTTGCGTCATTAATCCTTCTATTTGAATCGGAGTAAAGGGACGAGGCTACCCTAAACGAGAGGACCGTTGTCCATCGGATGCACATCTGCGACACATCAGGCGTTAGAGGCCGCGCCGGGCCGACGAGCCCGATTTTCCCTGGTCAAATGGAGAAGACGCGCCTCGCACTTTACGCGCACTCTTTTATGGTTACCAAACACCGTCAGCATTGTGATCAAAAGGCATCCATTTCCCCAGGTGGCAAAATTCTAGCAATAAACTTCCATACCTAGATGCGACCATGGGACGTGATCTAGGTGGTTACACTCTAACAAATAACACTGCTACACCCTACACCCAATTAATTCACCACTCATGTACAAATTTACTATCTACCTAAAAGTGGATTTGTATTTAACTGACTGAGTTTGGGTTTTTGCCTCTCAAATGGGGTAATTGCTTATCCAAATTTCGTTTTGTTATGGGTATTTTTAAGGTAGAGCGTTTAATGCATACGACATTGCAAACAACGGCGAACGTTTTCAAACCCATTCTAGACTAATTTCCCAGTGCTGCCCGTAAATCGGAGCTCACCTGTTCGTTTCCAACTGCTTCTCCTTCTTGGCCAGGTTGATAGCTGAGGAAAACGACCGTCAGTCAGAGACTCGCGGCGACGCCAGGACAGTTTGAGGAGGTGATAATCGACGTGTTCGGTAACTGAAAACTGCTGAGGTTTTCCAAGTATTATAGATCTATCACCCTGCATGATTAGACTGGTGTTAATCAATAGTTGAAATCGATATTCACACATAAAACGATGTTTTTATTCAACAGACATTCAATACGCTGAAACGGTTGGGTATAGAAATAAGCGGGCACAGTAGCGGCGGAACACCTTCAATTAAGGGGGGGGGGGTACTGCCGACTTTTGGTCCCATTCTTTCCATGCAACGCCCATAGGGCTAATGTTAAAATTCGAAAATCAAAGGGGGGCACGGTGCCCCGGTTCCCTCCCCGTTCCGCCGCCTATGTTACCGAACTATATCGACTTGGTATTTGGTATTTCAAACTGATTTTCTTGTGACATGAATATTGAATATGATTGAATATGTATACTGTTAGCAATTGATGAATCTTCGATGCTGTTATTTTTTTTTTTTTTGCAGAGCCAGGGCTATTGCACCATTGCACCATTGCAGAGCCGGGAGGATGATAGGCATTAGGGGGAGACAATCGTTCTTGGTCGGCACCCTGGTGAGTCGTCGGGGCTGATCCCATCATGAGGACAGGCCACCCAGCCCCCTGACAGCCACCGCACCCGGCTACAGTTTTACTCCTAGGGTAGCTGCTCACATGGGATAAAGCTGCCCGTTCAGCCCGGAATAGGGTAAGAAGGATTTGACGATCTGAGGATGGAAACGACGGAACGTATGAATGTTTTGACTTTCGTTATTAAGTATACCTGGAAATGTCAGGTTATTATGTACGGTCCACAGCAGAAGTAATGTGGGGTTTCAGTCATGGGTAGGTTCTGCTTCTGAAGCTTAGGAACGATTAGCCAGACTACAATGAAACTTTGAATGTAGATTTTATGTATCGTCACCCTTGCAGCTGCAACTTTAGCTATTGACATCTTCTTTTCGATCACTCCGCATTAAACAATCGCCAGTCAAAGCCAACCGTTGAGATTGGTAAAACCCTACATTACTTTAGCGGTGGGCTGTACCTACCGTACATATCAAAACCTATGTTTTGGCGTTGCCGCTAGATGACACTACAATTTGCGCCTGAAGGTATACTGTACCGCACATCTCCATATCAAATTTGTGCGCTTGCCGCTAGATGTCACTACAGTTTGCGCCTGAAGGCATACTGTACCGCACGTCTCCAACCTATGTAGTACCGCTGCCGCTAGATGTCACTATTATTTGTTCCTGAAGGTATACTGTGCCGCATGTCCTGGGGCCGTTGCAAGTAAAGGTAAGTGACATAAAAATCATGAGCTTCTCTTCCTAAATATTTTAGCCAATGTTTTTGTATTTTCCACAGTTCGGTTTGTAATCCGCTTAATTTTGTTTCCCGCGTTTTTTTTCTGAAATCGACAACACCTTAACCCGCATATGACTGGGGGGGAGGCTCTACCGAGCCTCCCTCTCGTTTTTCTGCAATACATTATAAACCGCTTGACGTATCAACACGAAACTTGCAATGCCTTCGGCAACATCGATTTGACATCTTGTGTTTAAATAACACCTTTCTAGCTATCATAAGTCGGCCGCAAATGACGTCAGAGTGACGTTATTTCAACCGATTTTGATGCAAAACATTGAACTGCGGTAATCGCTCTGAAAAGTTCCGTTCTTAAGCAAGATCCGATTTCTTTGCATGAGTGGACTGAGAAATGTACCTACAGACGTGGCTATCAAACTACTATCTCAGATTTCCAAAATTTTGAAAATATCGGAAAATATAGGTACATATACAATTACAATTATTCATTTTATTCAATAACTTTTTGACTTTCCAAAAAAAACTGAAATATAATATATGATAGTACATCCACCAATGAACTCCTCTAGAAAGTAGTAGCCCAATACCTTCAAAAATGACTGAGGTATACGCACTAAAGTCAAACTTTCACAATTTAAGATTTCTCAAATCCATTTTTGGTACGTATTTGACATGGTTCAGTAATATAAATGGTACCATCTTGTTCCTGAGCTCAAACTGCAGCTGAAAGTCACCTTTTCTGGAAAAAAAAAAATCATTTTCAAAATTTGACCTTTTTTGACCTGAAAGTGACCTGACCTCAGCTAAATGTAGCTGAAAATGACCTCAAATAACTCAGACGACACTGTCTTCGAAATCTATGAGTGAAATGGACCATAAAACATGCGTCACGTGACCGATTCATGATATAAAATTTTCGTGACCTCGGATGACCTGGCCTTGACCTGAAAAAATCGAAGTAAAAGTTCGAGTCAGGGTATCCAAGGCGTAAACCATCAATGAATCAATCAAGGAATGCGTAAACCAAAAATGAACCTGATCGGACTTGTTAGCCGGAGGCCAGAGCCTAAATTGTGAACAGGTCAAAATGCTGATAACGTTTGCTTTGACCTTACCTGTGACGTCATCGGAGACCTCGAGGTCAATTAAATTAGCTTTCGTTCTACAATTTTTCTAGGGCTATCAGACACCGTTCGAATTTTGACGATCGGCCCAGTAGTTTCGGAGATAGGAGGGGGGCTCTATGGAGCCCCCCCCCTTCAGTCAATCGCGTTATGGAAAGTAGGTCATGTGTAGGTCATGCGCGGGTAAAACAATGTGTGTTGTTTACTTTGCACTGTGCACTCTCTACCTGTATTGCTCGATCCAAACGGGCCATGCGTGGTGCTCGGGCATGTTTCCGTGTACTTTATGTGGATGGACCGCATGATACACGGATTCTCCGTGCAGTGTGTGTACGGATCGCATGCTGCACGGCCTCTCCGTGTACTATGGGTACGAACTGTATGCCGTACGGTTTCTCCGTAACCTGTGTGCTGTGTGGGATCCGTATGGTCTGTGTATGAACTGTGTACCGTGTGAGGTATACATGCAGCCACTGACCGTTGGGCACCACCGAGGAGGACTGCAGGTTGGCCAGGTCGTGTAGTCTGTGTTTGGACTGTGGACCGTGTGAGGTATACATGTAGCCACTGACCGTTGGGCACCACCGAGGAGGACTGCAGGTTGGCCAGGTCGCGCGCCGTGCTGCCGTTGGTGAAGATGTAGAAGGCCACCTCGGAGCGCTCCAGCTGCAGCGCCGTCAGCAGCCCGATGTCGGTCGTCTCCTCAATCTGCACAGCAAACACAAATACACGCCCGTCAGAGCCGGCCCCGTCGAGACAGGCTAACTCTCGTGGTACGCTTCTTTTGAAATCTCAGCTATCGTTTGGCCAACTAAGGAGAGGATCATACAATGACGCCACAATTTTCGATCTTACGACTTTCTCAGGCATGTTTAACAATCAGCTGCGACAACTGCCATTGGACATGATGCCAGCTGATGACTCTTCATCAAAGTCACCGCGCCGTTTTCTGACATAATTTGTCTCATCGCGCGCCGTGTCCAGCCCCGTCGGCAGCTCCGGCGGCAGCACCCGGCTGAGAGACGTACCGCGTGTTTGACCTCGAGCATGCCGCGCTGGTAGATGACCACCGCCGACATGGAGTAGATGTTCGCACGATCAGCGCCACGATCGGGATGAACGGCAGCAGCAGCATCTGGGCGCAGCGCACCGCAGGACGGGGTCAGGTACAGTAGTACAGCAGGACAGGATCAGATACAGTACAGCAGCAGCTAGGCGCAGCGCACCGCAGGACGGGGTCAGATACAGTACAGCAGGACAGGATCAGATACAGTACGCAGCATCTGGGCGCAGCGCACCGCAGGACGGGGTCAGATACAGTACAGCAGGACAGGATCAGATACAGTACAGCAGGACAGGATCAGATACAGTACAGCAGGACAGGACCAGATGCAGTACAGCAGGACAGGACCAGATACAGTACAGCAGGACAGGATCAGATACAGTACAGCAGGACAGGATCAGATACAGCGCAGCATGGCGGGGTTAGATACAGTACAGCAGGGCGGGATCAGATACAGTACACCGCAGCGCAGGGCTAGACACGGCACAGCAGGACAGGGTCAGATACATGTACCACACCGGAGGGAAGAGA
>NW_024883381.1:0-95567 GCF_019059575.1 Amphibalanus amphitrite
GATATTATCAGTAATGACAGCACCTTGATACGGAATATGGTCGGACGGTTGCAGACAAGACTAAACTGACGGTGCGGAAGCAGAGAAAACAAGTGTCGTTTCAAAGGACGATAAAAATTAATGATGAGGCATGTCTGCATTGTACTTACTACTTACTGTCCAAGGCCGACTACTGTCAATCACAAACAGATTCATTGCAGCGCAAATGAATTTAGAAAACCATGACTTCATAGTTTTAATCTAGCATTATTTGTAGAATATAACGTGCTAGCTTCTTATGTCAAATAAGGCCTGGTGCTATTGATGACATGTTATAATGCTCGGTTGGCAGAGCTTGACAATTATCGCAATTACATACATGCAATGACGTTTGCCTAAACACATGATGAGCATAATGCAAGCAATCATCCACCCCGGCACCCTTACATCATTACCACAACACCATCACGCATGCTTTTGTCACAAAGTTTCGTCCATCTTACGCAAAGCCCCACATTTACGTCAACACCCCTCTAAAAACACAGTCCATGGTGAAATCACCTTGACACATCAGTAGCACTGTTCCACTCGACTCTGTAACTCTGTAACTCCGCGGCAGCTGACGTCCGAGGCAGGTGGAAAGCCGTCACCACCGCCGGCAGACGCAGTCATCACGGCAGACCACAACGGGGCCACACGCGCGGAGCGAGCCGTGTCAACCCGTCCGTGACCGTCCGTGACCGTGACCGGCCGTGACCCGTGACGTCACGCTGATCCGTGACGCCACCAGGAGGTGTGTCTGGCTGTCAGACTGTGACAGCCACTGGTCTGTGACAGATGACAGTAAATGGGCCACCTTTAGCAGCTGGAGAATGACGGCTGGGAGTCAAAGAACTGCTCTCATACCAATAACAGCAGTATACATACATATGTGTGGGTATGTGGGTATGCATTTGTGGCGAAAACCGGTGCTGATTGCTGCACTGAATTCATATATTAGGTTATTGTATCCATGCGTCAAGACAATCAGCATCTAATATCTGCTCAAGACAGAAAGAAGGAGTGTCTGGATCAGCAAAGTTCTCAAACCTTGAAACAATATCTGGGCTTGGGCATCGAGCCTACCATTCTAGCATCAGTGCAACGGAATAAAGTTGCTGAAGCGCTGTACCAGCCGGCATACCCATTTGGAAGTTGCATACTCTATATATCACGGCACTGTTGGCAGCAGAGCAGGCGTGGTTAACAATATAGTTCCGCAATATTTCATTATTTGATAAATGTCCTCACGGCCAAGGCAGCGAAGACGGCTGTGTGACGCTCTATAATATAGCCGGCGAAGCCGTTGAAGCTCCAGCTTTTACGGTTACTGTGAAACTTTTCAGAGAACTGCCTTGTGCCAGCCTTCACCGAGTTTAGCCGGGGAAATTAATGTTTGAGAACGATAACAAGTGGCGAGTTTGAGTGCTTGAGGGATGTCAAGAGCAATCATCCCGGCTTTTAGTTAGGTGTCTTTTTAATTCCCTTTGAACTTCCACACATTTATTTTACATTATGCTTCCTGAATTATGGTCATTAAAACAAAATTAATGGACTACTGTTATGTTCCTATTTCAGGGAAATTTACGGCGAATCGCTTTACGGATTTAGTACCTAAACTATGAAGATGAATATTACAAAAAGATTGAAAACACCAAAGAAATGTAATCTATGACAGCTTGCATTGGCTTATAAGCCACGGGTAATTAGAAAAATTAACAACGACCCTATGTCATTCACCATTAGTAATAAATATGTTTGATAATAAAAGTTTTAGAATATGTATATCCCAGGGGATGTCATGAGTAAAACAAACATTTATGAGTGCGTAAGCCGGCAATGAGCTCAAATCAAAATAAACAGTAAAGCTGATGCCTAAATGTTGACAAACTGTTTAGTAGAGCACTTCATGGGCCGGATAAATCCGTTATCCACGGATAAATCCGCGGACCGGATAGGATTGGATTCTAAATTTGTTAAAAAAGAACGGATATGGGCGGGCCGGATTTGGGAATTGAAGGTTGAACCCGGATCAAAACGGATCAAAATTTTAACATTCAACATTGAAGTTAAAAATTAACCTAATGTGTTAAGCGGCAGCAGAGGTTTGATTAAAGCAATAGGCATCATTTTATGACACTCACTTGTCACAAGACTTGTATGGCTGTCTGGTCCCTTAGATTGAATTTGTTAGTCCAGTTTTGGGTGAAACCAGTTATTGGTGAAACGGATTATTACGGATATTTTTTTGGAAGTTTGGCTGCAATACGGGCCACGGGTGGGCCGGATTCTGATATTCAAAGAAAGGCGGATAATGGGCGGATCTGGATATGACTTGCCGGATATGGGCCGGGCCGGATCCTAAAAAGCCTATCCGTGAAGTGCTCTACTGTTTAGTGTTTTTAGACATCATTTGTGACGTCATTGGTGACCCCGAACTCAAAAAAGTTATGTTCCTTTCGACAATGGACAGTTTTTCATAGAGGTGTCGGACTTTTTTAACATTATAATAAGGTACTTTTGGAGAAAGGACGGGAGCTCTGTAGCAATTCCCTCCCCCTTCCAATCACTATAGCGTTGGGAAATCAACACCCCATTCATGCTTACCGCTAACGATGATAGGAGGATACGTATAAGCTCACATAGACTAAGTTCTTCAACCACTGCAAAATAACATCCAACAGACCTTCCCCGCCATAACAGAGCAGTGATCACATCAAGCAGCCAGCGTTGCTAGCTGCCATTCCCCAAGTGGCAGGAAGGATTGATGCCCTGTTTTACAGTGAGCGAAAACTCGCCAGAAATATGATGGATCGCTCGCCGGACCACGGTCGGATGGCAGTGGGGTGTCGGGTCATTGAGTTCGCCACGTGGACCCGGCCGAGCACAATGCTGTTAGCAAGTATAGAGGACCACATAGGTTCTCACAAGTTTTTGGTATGCCTATTCCAATCGCAAATGTTTGTGGCCTTTTCGCTTATTGCATAATCTCCCAAACAAGGTAGCAGCAATTAAAAGCGGAATCGAATGTCGGAAATCGCAGAAACGGACCTCCAGGGGCGATTTAGTTTAAACAGCTTGACTACATCATTACCTTTGAGTGAGCTTGAAAAAGCAGTAGGTATGTTTATTCATATCTTCACTTCATGTGCACAGCGCACGCTGTAAGTACGCCAGGCAAATCAGTCCTGTCGGCAAGAATTATTTCTGTTACAACAAGCTACACCCCTTTGACATTACATGTTTGTGATTTTTCAAATAGCAAGCAACATGCCTTGACATTTATGTTTTTTTTTTAACTTCTCGGACAATTCTATAAAGAACAGCATGCCTGCCCCCTCTGCAGTAGGTCAGGTCAGCGCCCTCAAGCTATGTGGCGACGGTCTGCGGAACCTCGACTACCGATGGCAGCAGGCAGATGGCTTCCTCGTCGGTTCCGACGACCCTGGATCGTCGGCGCCGACGGGAGGTGTCGGTCGTCGGCTGCATGAGCAATCAGTTATACAATAGCTGTTTTCACGACGGGTTATCTAGCGAATGCACCAAAGATGATCAAGTCTGCATCAAATGTCTTTTTCAACAAATATTTTCAGATAATGAATATATTGCAATGTTTTAACACAAAACATGTCTGATAATCTGAAAAAAGCAGGCATGTAAGCAAGTGTACAACCCAAACTGATAACTTCTGAGAAACAGAATGAAACTAATGTCACCAAATCTGCACCAAATGTGAGCCAAATGTGTACCAGATAGGTACAGCCATAATTAAAACGGCTACTGCTGGTCTGCAGATATATTTCATTTTATGCAGCAAATAAACGATGGATATTAGAAAATCATTGATGATAAACAGTCATGTCAGAGTAATTTATTTTCATCCCGTGAAAGGCAGATGGAAAACCTTGGCCCATATCCTACCAGGAAACGACTAGCATCCATTTTCAGCAACCTATGGGGATAAGAAACATATAACGAGTATGCTGCATCTAAGAAAAGCAACTTATATAACTCAGTACCTAAGTGGAAATCCCGAGCATATAAACCACTCTTACAGCCAGAGAGGTCATTGGGAACTTTCCATTGTCTTCTGGTTCGCCTTCAACAGTTGAGACAAGTCCACAACATCCGTCCACTTTTCCATGAACACCACGTCAGCGCTGCAGCTTGCAGCGGTTATTTGGGATTAGATAGAACAACAGGTATGCACTTACACAACTCGCTTATCTCCGGAATCCTACCGCTGCATGCGGGCTGAAAGGGCTTTTTTATCTTAAATGGAAACAAAACTGAAATAAAAGCGGGGATGGACCTAGACAAACATACACGTAAAATACAAGCAGAGCACTCCTCTGGAGAACAGAGCCGTCTGGAGAAAAGACGATTTTTCAGCACATTGCGAGTTTATGAGAGTATATGAGTGTCTACATTGTGTCTATGAAAGCGAGTACGAAAAATGATAAGTTATTTTTTGACGACTTGTGGCAATGGACTGCGAATGAAAACCAATGAAGCAATTTCGTTATATTGCCTCCTTCCGCCAACCAATGGCCCCGGGACGGATTTCACGTTTTGATGACTTGGAATAAGGCGTTTTCTCATTCATTCATTCATTCATTCATTCATTCATTCATTCATTCATTCATTCATTCATTCATTCATTCATTCATTCATTCATTCATTCATTCATTCATTCATTCATTCATTCATTCATTCATTCATTCATTCACTCATTCACTCACTAACTTATTCATTCGTTAATCTTGTTTGCTGTCAAGTTCGTCAATGTTGGCTCCATCATTTGCTGCTTTGGTTGTTTTAACGGTTGATCTTACAGTGCCTGCACATTTGCTATTTAATTTGGCCCTTATTTTTTATGTTCCGATTTTCCCCGTTTGTTCCCTCGTCCATCGAACTTTTAGCCATGTTTCTCCATGTCTTGTAAATTCTGATTTACACACATTGCATTGTGCAAATGCATATGACTTCAAGTAAGTGACGACCAACGTCTATTATTTTGCTAAACCACGGCACAATGGAAAATAGAGATCCTGAAGTTTCCTATGAATCAATGTGTTCTTGCGAATGACAGTGATTCATGGAAGCTCTCTAGGAATAATTAAATGACGATTGCTGCAAATCACCACACCTAGGAAAACATAGCAATTTAACAATTTATTTCTGCGTGCTGCCTCTAGTGGTCCTACGGCACCCTCAAAATGCTGGCGTTTCGAAATCGTGTGCGTCGATCTGACCTTGGTGACTTCTCAAGGCCAGCGTCGACAGGCGGGTGCCACTGGCCGGTTCGGCATCCTGATATGGATGGTTGGCTGGTCCCGCGACATGGGTGCTGACTGCTATTTGGAACGCCACACTCGGGTAGTGCGTCACATTGTCAACGAGCTGTTGACTTTCTCTCACATAGTGGAATTAGGGTGAACTGCAAGCCTTGTTTTAACGTTACATATTGACCGTTTATTTTTCAAAAGCGAACCAACTGAGCCTTCTACCCATGGCAGTCAGGCTATTGACCCCAGGACGTTTAGGTATTTGCAAAGGGCTTTCTGTTTTTTCTCCGAGAGGTAACATTTAACCATTTAGCAACGTAGGTACTAGGTAGTAGGTACTTCCTTGTGTAGAGATACCTACATGTGTCAGGTATTTGGCTTAGCACTGTGGGCCGACCGCTAGATATTCTGTCTACGAGACCGGTTCAACATATTCAGTTCTGACCCATACCCGATACAATGCTCGAAAGTAGCTCAATCAGACTCTGAAGTCTGATTGGATGCGATAGCTGAGACCCGTCCCCGGCCCTCTGTCCTCAGTGCTAGCCCCTTTCTCCTCTCTCTCTCTCTCTCTCTCTCTCTCTCTCTCTCTCTCTCTCTCTCTCTCTCTCTCTCTCTCTCTCTCTCTCTCTCTCTCTCTCTCTCTCACACACACACTCTGTCCAATCTGGCTCCAATCTTGCCTGACCTCGTCCGCAGAATATGTATAAGCAAAACAAGTCGAACGACTCTTCTCAAGAGACCGATCACACGGCGCGAGACGTAAAACGGCTATCAAAATTCCTGATTACTTGCTTGCTACTTGTTTTTAGGCTAGGAGCTCTGCGTAAAACATAAAAGTTATATTATCGCTTTCGCCATAGCTTTCTAAAAGGTCTTATGAAACTTAACCGAAGTCGTTTGAGTCAAATGAGCGCACCGGAAGGATAAAAAACTTTCTATAACTGCTCTTCATAATGAATGCATATGTTTTTCGTAAGTATTTGTTCATCCCAATACTACTCTTCATTGTTATATTTTTCTATTAAGAAAAGCACTCTATCATCTTTTTTTTCTGTTTCCCAGAGAGTGACAGATTTATACCTTGATATCAGGCTACTGTGCTTACAAGGTCGCCCGTGATATTACGCAATAATGAATAGGTATATGCCTATTGTGCATTACTGCTCGACTGATGTGTTATCTTCAACCTAGACAGCACAATAAAAGCCAAACTCTACAGCATTTATAGCATTCGATGCTGTTTCTGGAAACTATTGGTCAATGATACTGCAATATCGAATGCGTAATGAGATTAATAGATAAAGTCACTCATTACGTCTGCCTAATTCTGGGTCACGGCGAGCACCCGCGCCCCGTAGGGCTACCGGCGGACCCTACCACCCGTAGGGGGGGGCCGTTTCGGCCCCCCCCTAAGATCTCGGAAAGTTACCGGCCGATTTTCAAAATTCAAACGGCGTTCGATAGCCCCACCCGGGAACTACCTTGTGACCAAATTTGATTGACCTAGGTCAAACCGATGACGTCACAGGTCAGGTCAAAGGTCGGATTTTCACCGTTCACAGGCATTTCAAGAAATGTGTTGTGAAATCGAGTTAATTGGTAATTTATTGAAAACCATCGATGGTACATTGTTCGTCAAACACATACTTTGCTATCTGAGGTCACTGATACCAGGTCAGGTCACAGCGAGGTCAGGTCACCGCGGTCACAATATGAAAGTGTCGTGTGATACATGTTTTATGGTCCATTTTACATGACAAATGCGATTATGTGGGTTAGGCAGCCTTTGGGGCCAGCCTAGGTCACGTTTTGGTGGAGGTCAGGTCAAGGTCAGGTCAAATAAGGTCAAATTTCAAAGTTGATATTTTTGCATAAAATGGGTATCGATTCGATGCAGCTCGTCACGGGGAGTCTAATGGTGGTCTTTGTTTTGCTCTACGAGGTCTAGAACTGCCAAAAATTGAGTTTGAAAATTTGACGTCATCAATTTTGAACAGTTTTTTCGCTATAACTTGGCCAAAAAACGAGGTATCGATCTGAAATTCGGTAAGTAGATAGAAGACGGTAGGTACTATCACATATATTCCGGTTTTTTTGAAACTCAAAAAACTTTTTGGATTTTTCGGCTAATATATCCAAAAAAATGTTTTTTTGATTTTTGGGGTTCAAAACTCAAAAATTTCAAAAATCCGAGATGGCAGTTTTGTAGCCCTGTCAATTCTACACCTTTTATGTCTAGATCATTTTTCTGTATCTTCAAAGCTGTAGGCCTGACAGGTCTTCTCGCGAAGGTCTTTTTTCGGTCGAAAATGACAGAACATGACGTCATTCTGACGTCATTTGTGGCCAACCTATCATAGCCTCTGGAAAAATTTTTGGTCACAATGTGTAAAATTGATGCCCGGAGGGGTCCTGAAAGTTTGGTGACGATATCTGAAGCGGTTTAGGAGATATCGACCGAAAAGGACAGGGAGGGGCCGTTTCGGCCCCCCCCCCCTACGGGGCGCGGGTTAACCTAATGCTCAGTGGGGCTTTATGATGCATTCGTATAAAGGTTCTTATAACCTCTGTAGGTAATATCACCTGCAGTATCTCAAAGAAAGAACGATATAGCGATGCCTCGGGTCCTCTTGCAAGTTGCAGCTGACCCGAGTTTACCAGTAACTTATCCACGCAAGAAGCTTTTCCTTATTCGTATTCGCTAATATCCATTCTGCACGTAGTCATAACTCATAAGCCACTAAGGCTGGAGACTTCCAGTTTGCGGTTAACTCGCGTTTATTTTGGTGGTTAACTTCCTTACACGCGTGTAGCTGCCCACGAACTTTTACCCGGGGACTTCCATCCGCGGTTAACTGGTGGGTAGCTACACGCGTGTAAATATTGAAATGCCGACTTACATGCCAGTTTAAAGGGCTTCCCGATCAGCTGATCGGGATGCGGCGATCAGCTGGTCCAATGAACAAGTGCGTAATTCCGTTATTTATGGGACCGGTGGCCCCCAATCAGCGTTTTTACACATGCAATGAGTACAGCCGTAAAAATGGGATGTGGTGATACATTAAGAACAACGTTTGAAGCCGTGCCAATCAGCATCAATAATGCTAATCGCCTTGTGTTATTTCACTCTGTATGGCCGACCGCCAGTCTACTGCATGATCTTGCAACAGCCGTATCTCAGATTACTCGTCTGCCCTCGTCGTTTCGTCTCCGTCACCCCCCGTCCTCACCCCCGCCCCGTCACTTCACCGGTGAGGCGTCGTCGGTGTCCAGTTCAATGCCACACAAAGGACGATTATCACCGAGTGATCAGTTTAATATGTGCGTGTCGCGGGGGTGGCTGACGTTCCAACGGCGCAGGATCCGGTCCACCACCAGTGCCCATTTGCTGCCGTTCAAACCGCTAATGGTTCTTTTTGGCCGTCCTTTTCATATCTCTCCAGAGCTGTGTCAGCTGTTTCTAGTCCCATTTTTCTTCTGACCTTGCATTACAGGCTGTAACAATGTTCTTCCAAGACCGTTTTCGTTCTTCATTACTCCTTCCATCGTGTCGCTTATTTTCGATGACTTTTACTTCAGTCTTCATGACATCGGCTAACAAATGCATGTCTCTACTACTGAAATTTCTGCTCCTCTTCTTCCTGTCCATGGTTGTTGACCGGACACTCGTATTGCTTCCACTGAGCTGGTCCTCGCCCCACTGACACGTAACGCGAAGTGCGACGACAGGGGCCCGACACTAGCCGGCTGGCTCGACGATCACATTATTTCGGATGCGATACGAATCCCATCTCACTATCCCGAAGATTACGAAATAGCAGCTGGTGGCAAGGAGATAGGTGCGATGGAAATAGACTAATACCTCCGTATTTGAAAATTTGAGTCCTACATCCTCAATTCTGTCAACTCAAATATTGCTCTGATTAGTCATGTATGACTTGTTGAAAACATCTGGATACTTGCAGTGATGAAATACGTGATTTGTAACCCCTCAACAAGCAAGCACAGAGGCCAGTTTAACCAACAGAAAAATAGCCGCCTGGCGGAATTTTTTGCTTAAAGACCGTTTCACATACGGAGTGTAAACGCGATAAGCACGTAAGCGGATGGGGCTTTAACGCTCTCGATCCGTATGTGAATCGGCCTTTAGGCGAAAAATTCCGCCAGGCGGCTATTTTTCTGTTCGTAAAACTGGCCTCAGTACTATGAAAAGGTGACCTCAAATTCGTCTAATCTTAGCAGCCGAACGGCTAGGCCGAACTGGCTGAAAAAGCCAGAACTAGATGATTGCACTATTGTCTATCACTTGCACATACAATTTGCACAGAAATAAACTTTTAAAACCCCCTAAGGACCAAAAAAAGCACCACCGAAAAGATACCCGCGAACTTAATACATGGGGTGGCTCGCGTGTAAGTTCGTTCGCTAACTTAGCGAACAAACTATTTACCCGCAGATGGAAGTCTCCGGGCAAAGTTACCCGCCGACTTAAACGCGAGATAAACGCCAACTTACCCGCAAACCACTTACACGCGACCTACCCGCGTGTGGAAGTCTCCAGCCTAGGAGTATCACACTAGAATTCTACTCCTCATCATAGATCGTGACAGTCGGATTGGGGCCGAGTTAGCGTCTCTTGCCGTTTTCCCTACACGAAGCGCGCGTCCAAAATAGAATAAACCTTGCCTGTCTGTCTTCTGTCTGATTCATACAGAAACCAGTCTCTCGGCTCTGCAGCTGCTCCGTCTGCCGTGATCGCTATCAGTCTGTTTATTTTTTACTACGAGGTTTGCTGCAGTGCTTTATCTCAGTTTGCAGATATGTATTGAAAAAACAAAGGCGGTGTTACACAACCTTGGTGTGCACCGCTTTCTGCCGTTGCAAGTGACACGACTCTTCTCAGTTTCCATTGTTCAATTATTCATAGCTCTCATTCAAACTCATTAGAATTAAAAAAAAAAAAACAGTGCGTGTTTTGTGTAGGCATATGAATCGCAATGAATAGCGTAAAAGATTATCTATTTATTTAATCATAGACCTCTGTATATACCAACCGCATACACAGGCCTAAAATGTAATTCATTGAAAGACATTTCGCGTCACATAACGCCTGCGTGACGGATCTAATGACGGGTCTAGCGCGCCTGCGTGACGGGCGGTCTGCGAGCTGCATCTCATCACATGCACGTATGTCTACCAGGACCTATGCCGACTCAGTTAATGACCTGATAAGGTCGCCGAAGTTTAACCACTCTGCACACTACTAATGGCAAGTGAGTTCATATTGTCAACCCCCATGTCCGGCTCGTCCCGATCGCGTGGAGCGTCCGTCTCCTTTTCCCGGACCTGTGGCCTGTCACCAGGCGCAGTGAATGTCCGTCACTGACAGCTCGGACGACCCTGTGTCCCCTTAAGCCCGCACAGTTACCCCATCCGTGACCCCCAGCCCGGTGACTTTCCACGAACCCCAGTCACTGCTGCCTCAGAAATCGACCCGCAGCGGCGCAAAACTGGCCTGGAGATGATCACGAATGTATTTATTCCGCTCACTCAGCCTCTATAGTCTCGATATGTATGCAACACTGTACATCCCGCCGAGCCAGGCCGGCCGGCCGGACGGTCGCCCGGCCGACCGGTCGCTGGATCGCATCCCATGGTTAGTATGGCGAGCCAAAGCGCGCCTTACACATTACACGTATATCATACACGGCTCACTCCGCACGGCAAGTTAGGACCACTTTAATACACACACAATGCATTATATATTCACCGGCGCGGACGCACATCAGCACACAGTTAACACAGTTACCCAGTCCCGAGCGGAGCGATGTCGGAACAACAGCCACAGCGATCACATCTCGCGGCGCCGCGCCACCGGCGTCACGCGCATCACGTCACTAAACTACAACACCGCGTCACGTCACGTCACGTCGTCACGTCACGTCACTACAACACCGCGCATCGAGTCGAGTCCTGAGCGAGCGCCAGTCTTTCCACCACCGGCTCTCCACCACCGGCTCCGAGCATATCATATGAACACAGGCTTCACCGGGCAGTGGCATCGGGCGAGCGCGCCCGGCGGACGGCCCACAGCCGAGAGGCTCGCCTGCGCGAGGCTCTGGTGTCGGGCCGTCCGCTCCGACCGGTCCTCCCCCCGTCCTCATAGAGGACTCTGGAGGACGGGCGGCCGCCGCACCAGCTGCGGCTCCGGCTGTGGTTCAGGCTCTGGCTCCGGTTCCCGGTCCTCGTCCGGCCAGCCCTCCCGCTCGAGTTGTTCGATGGCCTCGCTCATCATACAGAGCTCGGCGTCGATGGACGAGCCATTGGAGGAAACGGCTCGGTGCAGCTCCTCGCAGCTGACACTGGCGGAGCTCGCCGAGCTGGCGGAGCTCAGGTCCAGCTCGTGTTCCACGTCGTCGGCGCGCAGCTGCGCCATCAGCTGGCGCACGTGCGCCAGAAGCGCCCGGTTGTGCGAGGCCAGCTGGTGAGTGCGCGACTGAGCCTCCAGACGGGCGGTGGTCTCCGACTGAAGCTTGTCCCGCAGCAGGTGCACCTGAGGAAGAAAGAAGAACGCGGTCAGGTCACCGGCTCACAAAGCACGGGTCATAGGGCCGTCAGATAACCGACTCACAATAGCGCTCACAATACCACCGCAGGTTGGGTCAGCAGCTCACAATATCATCATGGGTCAGGTCACCGACTCACAATGCCTCTCGGGTCAGGTCACCGACTGAATACCACAGGCTGCTGCATGCCATCCCACAGGGCAGCGCCCTACCCATCAGACACAGGACATACTCGACCACAACATGGCTTCATTACCGTTCACACGCAAACGCCGACCACCGACACGGAAGGGGACGCTGGCCTGGGCCGGGAAACGCTCACCGGCGCGGCAGTCGGGGACACCAGCGAAGCGGGGCGCGCCGCCACCGCCGCCGCCGCCGCCGCTCCCATGCACTCCGGACAGGGAAGCGTACATCGCGCACCGGCCGGCCGGCTGTGCCGTCGCCAGACAAGGTCACACGCCCGGCCGGCCGGCCAGGTCGCCGGGGCTGGACCATTGGCGCGGCTAACGACCCCGCCGGCGCAGTCATTACAGAGGAGGGGAGGGGAGGGGCGCGGCACACAGGATATCAGACGGCACGGCACGCTACACACACGACACACGCGTCCCGACACGGTACGGCGCGGTGGTGGGATAGGCCGGGATAGAGCTCTCGTGACGTCTGGTTTAGAGAAGTGTTGTACAAGTGTTGTAGTTAATGCAGTGCAAGCAGACTAAAATGAAACGCTCAGACTAGGTTACGGAACTTGTGTAGCTGCCAACGCCATGGAAACTAGCTAAGTGGGCCGCATTAAGTTCAACTCCACAACAACAGGGCCCTGGCACCGTCCGTTGTTTGCTCCGACGCACACAACTGGTCTGCGCCATTACAAGTCAACACCGCCCCGCGAGTCTGCGTGCCACTCGGCGTATGGAGGAAACTGAACACCGGAAATTCGCTGGGTGGTGACTCAGACTGCGCGGTGAGTTCGGTGAACGTCCTGCAGACCCTGAGTCCCCACAGCGAGTTCAACGTCGAGTCAACCCTAGCGCCAGCCGACTCCGACTCGGCTGACTCTAGCGCCACTACTCGGACTCCGACTCGGCCCTGACCCCGCCTCACCCACCGCCACCGCTGCCGCCGCCGCCGCCGCCTCGCGCGCGCCGGTCGCCCGCGGCGCAGGTGGTGTAGGCAGGAGCGTCCCTGCGCCCGTGTGGCGTCGTCACAGACCGACAGCGAGAGATCGATATTGAATGTCCGCCTCAACCGGCCAGTGGCGGACCTAGCCGGATGGTGGCGAGTGGACACGTGTGCAGCGCGTGCACAGATGGGAATGCTGTTTAGGACGCCTGCCTAGGGACGCAAGGGACGGCAGGACGCAGGGGACAGTCATAAAGGACGTGGGGGGTGATGTGAGGACGCGCGGAGGCAATCACAGAACACCTGAGTTCGTTGTAAAACGCACACTTGTGGACTCTGAGATCAGCCAGTGAGGCCCAAGACAACGGGGACGCTCACCAACCACCGGTTACCACTCCAGGACCAAGGACCGCAGCTCGACCAGACAGGACCCAACCGCTACAATCACGCCTCTCAGCCATGACCTGTGACCTCAACGGGACCCAAATGAGTCAGAGACCGCCCACGGGGCTAGTGACCTCACCATCAAACCCCGCAGGCCAGCCACGACCGGCCCATATCGAGCCGTGGGAAGTGACCGCCGCGAAAAACGCTACCGTGCAGGGACGCCGCCGCCGATTATTTAGAAAGGTTCGCCGCTATGGATAGTTGCCGAGCAAGGTAAATCGGCGAATGCTGATTTTCCTGACTGGTTGGCGCTTTGAGGCTGATTTACGGTCACCAGGAGTTTTACCAAGAGGTCGGTCCCGTTATAGTCTATTGTGGGGCGATAGGCTGATAGGAAAGAAGCGGAACAGCGCCGGGAACCACCCCGTCCGTGTCTTGTCGTCTACCGACATGACAGTCTGTCTGTCAGTCTGTCTGTCAGTGGCACGACGGCTGACAAACAGTAGTCAGCCGAGGCCACTCCCTGGTCATTGAAACATGACCGTACATAGCCGCGTTTCATAAGCAGCACATCAGCTGATATGCAGAATCAAATTAAACGGCACTTGACTACAAGTGCAAATGCAAGCAGCCACCGAACACTGGGCATAAATCCCTGTGGCCCGGCTGGCAACACCGGAATCGGCATCAATATGCTAGCATATTGAGCAGCGTCCAGTGCTCCTTATCAAATATATCGAATATTTAACAGCCCTACACCGTGACGGATTATGCGTCTTCGAGCAGGGATGAACGTATGCGGGATTGCTAGACATGGAACTGCCGTCGATTACCATTCAGTGTATGCGGGGAATCATTTGCGAATGAGGCCCCCAACGCATTAAATGAGCTACACGGAGCCCCTCAACCGGTTGACAGGGGCCGATGAAGGGTCGCCTGAGTTCGTCAGGGGTCGCTAGGGGTCAGCACGAGCAGAGGAGCGGCTCAGGTCAGCCGTCAATCAGTTCTGACAGGTCCGATTTCACAAACACCAGGTGCCGTCGGCAGGGAGACCAGGCCACAATAACATCCTACACCGGGCAGGGGATTGAACCCAGCCGCCGGAAACCAGAGCTAGGGAGAGAATCAGAGCAGATCAGACCAGCTCGGACAGACGATCGAACAGCCATCAGATGAGACAGGACAATCGATCGACTGTCAGACGATCGAACAATGGCCGCCATCGGAAACCGGGACGGCTTCGACCGGTGATAGCCGAACCCGAATGCCGACAGACAGACGAGACTGTTTTACCGGCAGAATCGGCCTCCCTGAGATTGAGGACAGGACATGACCCTTTGTCGCCACAAAACACGCAGCGACGCCCCTCTGAGCATAGGTGAAACGTCCGCTGTTGGCGGCTGTGCATGATCAATGACTTGATCGGTCTGCCAGACTGACTGAGGCCAGACTGACGGCCTGGTTAGACTGGTCAGTCGGACCATCAGTCTGACGGGCCCGGTCGGTCACCAGGCGGTCGAAGGACTGGAGATTTGGGAGGCAGCTTTGACCTTCAGGTGTCCTCTGCGCGGCCGGCTAGGGTCGGGCCGGGCCGGGCCGGGGCCGGGCGGATTGGTCCTGGCCCCAGACACACCGGCCCAGCCCCGGCGCCGGGAATTAACAAAAACAGGGCACCGGCGGGACTGTGGTAATGGGCTGATGGATCCGCTCCATCTACAGTGGAGCGTCAAAAACACGGGCGGCAGTCGCAGACAATAAAACCAGACGTAAAAACACCACCATAAGCCGCTATAAGGACGGCAATCAAACTATCACGGCGACCAACAAAACAAAACAACATCGACAAATACATGAAGCCGAAAACAAGACCGGTGGCGGGTGAACTTTGCAGCCGGCCGCTTCACGTCGGAATACCGGGAAACATGAAATCAACTCGGAATAACCCGGACAGAAGCAAACCGGCTAGTGAAGCACGGTTGGTTATATAAAGACTGGACGATCAACAAATGCTAATACGGCCGTCGGCCATGGTATGTTGTTTACAAAATGGAACGACCTAAGCCGGCGGATAAGAAGACAAGCCGACAGCACGGGAGTGACATTAACTACCTTCACCAGTCATTAGCTGTGATGTAAACAATCAACATCGAAACAAGGATGTTCTAGAAAGTAGAATATATGCCGGCGAACAATTTAGAAACATGCGAGAGCCCGGTCACACTGCCTCAAGTGTCCCATCCTTCGTGACCGAGGGTTTGTGCTGGATAGTAAAATCAGAATCACAATTCGTTAGATTTGTGTTTTACTTTTGCAAACAGACCGAAGTCGCGTGTTGATGACAGTTCGCAAGTAGGTAGCTGCCTTCAATAACACTACCCGGATATACCAAACACAGAACAGCCACATCCCAATCCCCAAATCTGTCCTGGGTCAACGCGGACGACCATAAAAAGGGCCTAGCCCGTCACATTGGAACGCCGCCCGACCGGTCCCGCCCGGTCCGAACGGAGTCCGGTCCGTCTGGATCGCGGACCACCCCGCCTGGATCGCGGGTCCAACCGGCCCGGATCGCGGTCCACCGTCCAACAGCGCTGGATCGCGGGTCCGACCGGCCCGGATCGCGGTCGAACAGCTGAGGAAGGTGTCCCAGCCGACCCGAGGTGCCACTCTGAGTCCGCGGGGTGCCGATAAGCGGATAACCGACCAGCGGCGCCGCTCAGACGGCCGAGAGCCGCTGAGGAACGCGGGGACAGAGAGAAAGGGAGGGAGTGGAGTGGGAGGGCCGGCGAGGGCGAGGGCGAGGGCGAGGGCGAGGGGTGTGGGCGGACAGGCAGACAGCGGGTTCTGAGAGCAGCTGGAGGAACACCGGCCAGCCGCGGGGAGAGTGAAAAGACCAGAATGGCGGCCTCCATGGAACCCATTATCCGACACTCTGATAAACGAGCCGCAGAGGGGTGGTTCCAGGACGACCATCATTCCATCGGCGCGGCAAGAGAGCAGCTGGTACTCGAAAACACCACACAAAGAATGTTGTTTTCCACACCCCAGCCCAGAAGGGACCGCCGCACCAACCACCTCCCCACACCAGCCGCCCATCGCAGAGTCACAGAGTTCACCTGAGCCCGGCGGAAACGATCGGCCCCGGGCGGAGAGCGCCGGAAATGAGCCGATGACGTCACAGCCGTGAGGTCAGAGGTCGCCGCCGCCGCCGAGTCAGGTCCTCCAATATTCCCGGTCACGGCGCACGCAAAACGGGCCGTACCCAGGACAATGGAGCGGCTACAATGGTGCCATGGCGACCAAGGACATGGTGAATAGGATACAATGGCAGGAATAGAGTCCGTTTGGCGGCGGACGGTTGGTGGACAGAACCAATTAACACGGTCAGTGCGCTCGGACACAGCGGTAAAACGAGCAAGGAAAACAAGGCAAAGTGATTCGGTCTACTTCAATCATTAATGACATTCGCCCTATCTATGCTGGACATGCATGCGGGATGGATGCAGCTACGTAAATTAATCAGACAGGTATGTGGGTGTCCAAAAACACGGGTGAATGGACTTTCACCTTGTTTTTTCGTCGATCTCATCGACCAGGGAGGGTAGGTAGGCTGGGGTGGGGCGGGGGAGGGGAGGGGGGGGGGGGGGGTCGCGAAGCACGCCTGGAATTTCCGCCAGGTGCCACGGGAAGGACGCCGCGAGTCAGAACTCGCTACCCCGTGCCTGCCACGTGTCTGAGCCCGTGCCGGCCACGTGTATCGTGCCAATAATTATGAAACCTGCCCTCTCCATCGCTTCAAAAACACGGTCCTGCTGATCAGGGCCCTCGGTCAGCGCGGTCAGCGGACGGCGAGTGCTGAGGGTAGCGCTGATCGCGCGGGGTCAGCGCCAAACAGCGGGTCGATAACCGACCTGAAACACCGGTCAGTCGCCCCGAGAACGAACCCTGAGCTAGCTCTGAGTCATGAGTGTGCTCCGAGTAAGCTCTGATCAAACTACGAGCGAGCAACGAGCGGAACCTGATCAAGCTCTGTCTCTGCACGAACTTCGAGCGAGATAAGAACGAGCCGTGAACGAGCTGAGCATGTTCCGAGCAACATCCCGAGTGAGCTCGGGGCAGGCCACGTGCGCGTGTACCTTGAATGAGATCAAACTAATCCCACGCTGAGCCTCAAGCGGATCGGGATTTTCGGGGAAGCTCGCCGGTCGTAGCGAGAATCCTAGCGAGATGACCTACCAAGCAAGGCCGCGCTTGCCGCTTAGCCCACCCCACCGGTTTGGACAGAGCTGCCACCGAGCTGCGGGCGGAGGCGGGGGCGGTGACTCACCGCGCCGCCCCCGCCAGCCAGCTCCAAGACGGCTGCGGCGGCGGGGGCGGCGGCCGCGCTGCGAGCGAATCGCGTGCACGGCCCCGCATTCACTCTCCGTCCGCACAGGGTCAGACGCAGTTAGTCAGCGCACGAGCGCGCGTGCGTGACAGAAATCACGGGCCGCTGCAGTCGGAAGTAAATTACTCATTGAGGTAGTGGCAGACATGTGGAAAACAACCGGAGTTTCTGATCTGCTCGAGGTAATGACTTCTGAGGATCGTAACGCGATCTTCAGCGAACAAAGCAAATGGCCAAAGTAGGTAGGTGATCAACGAGAAGAGAACTGCAACCACAAACTAAAGAGTTATTCAATCAAAGTTGCTCCACAACTACTGCCTGTTCTCACAGATATCGAAGTTACTCCAGCTGAGTGTAAATGCATGAAACGTGCTTCTTTTGGCCCACAACCGAAAGCGATTTCACATGCGCCACCGATCTGATGGGAATGGTGGGTTTCTCACACTGAATAGCGACTTTGTTCGTGCACGAAAAAAAAAAACACTGAGTCTCAATTAATGAGCTGTGAAAGCCGGCCTGACCAGGTCCGTGCGATACGAGCTACAGCCGAGAAAGTGGCGGACACCAGTACTGAGGGCACGCCGTACCTCCTTTCGTATTCAGCTGTATACATACAGGCTGATCTGGAGGCGAGCGAATTTTGCAATAGCACGACAGAACGACGGTAGGCGGGTCATATCGCTGGTCACAGGGTCCGGCCGGGGAGGAAAGTGGGTCCGGCCTGCCCTTTGTGAACCGTCATCGATCAGTAGCGCGGTGCGAATACCTGTGGCGAGCGATAAAGAACAACTGAAGAGAATGTCGCCCAGGTAGGTAAGGAGTAAGTGAGCTAAAAAGGCTATCGTCTAATGAAAATGCAATGTCGCATACTCGGAATGTTGCATCGTCGAAGGATGAATGGACATGCAGCGCAAATGTCACTATTAGTCATAGGTACTTGCTGTTAGTCAAGTTCGTCAAGGCATGGAAAACATGACTCAGG
This sequence comes from Amphibalanus amphitrite, assembly GCF_019059575.1. Lineage (NCBI taxonomy): Eukaryota > Metazoa > Arthropoda > Thecostraca > Balanomorpha > Balanidae > Amphibalanus > Amphibalanus amphitrite. The sequence goes on from NW_024883381.1 coordinate 18,754, forward strand.
TGCGCCAACAGCATACCTGTCGCATTAGTCTAGACGTTAGTCGTCACAAATGGTCAGGTAGGTACGCTCAACTTCCGCCGACTGCCGACCTAGCAAATGACCCAAGGAAGAAAGCCGAAACCATTCATTTTAGTGCCTTATCTATTTAGTTAGTTCGTAGGTACCCACTTAACCACGGCATCAAATAGTTCGGGTACCCCAAATAGGCAAAAATTCACAACGTCGCTACACCATAACACTGTCTGATTTCTACTGTCTGATTTCACCGTTCAAAAAACGCTGGTCGGCAATTACGAACTACCATAGCGCAACTCTCTCCTGATGGTTGGAACATGTGTAATAGCGCGTATCCTGTCGGCTGTCCCACGAAGCGCCAAAAGAACTTCAATCACAGCCCGGATTACATTGGTAGTAGGTACTAAAAGATACCTATGGTCCCAGAGAGGGAAACTTGTTCTATTCGCAAGGCCCGCGTGATTACCAATACCTACAATAAGCTACAAGGACGTATGGGAAGAAAGATCCTCTTAAGCTGGAAAGATCAACAAACCAGCTCTACAGGCACGTCAGGTGTGATCCCACAAATGTCACGGAACAGAGAAAGAATCGTGAAGCAGTCCTGGGTCACGAAACAATACATACAGCCCCGACCAAGCACGGGTATACCCTGTGTTGGACCGTGTATAACGGGGTAAACGGACCACCGAACACTACCGAATCCTGAAATCGGAGTTCAAGTTTACTGTCGAACTTTCGAAGGAGCTCCGGGATCTAGAGGGTACGGATAGCGAGCTGGGATTTGGGGCATACGGCCGCACATAGCGGTCATCCGATGCCCCCCTAAGATGAGGACTTTTCGGATAGCCACCGGTGCAGCGTTGAGGCTATCTCGAGATGACAAAAGCCACACGACATTGCTTGAGCAGCCCCAGCACGGAGTTTGATAATGGCGAGGAGAGAAGTGAGGGAATATACTTCCTTAAATGACCTAAGTTGACGTAAATGACCAAAAGAATGAATGACAAATGAATGGGTGACTGAAGGGAATAAATGGAAGGACACACACAAAAACAGAGGTATGTTGATCGGACAGTCCCGCTCGGGGCCGGGCGCGTGTCGTCAGGTAGGTAACTGACCTGTTCCAGTGCCTCCCGGGTGAGCGATTGCTGCTGCTCCAGCTGTTCCTTCATCAGCTGCCACTCGTGGTGTCGCGAGAGCGGCGCGCCGGCTTCGGGCAGGGTCAGCGCCGATCCCAGCGGGTCGGCCAGCGGAGAGGTCATCAGGCCCGTCGGCCGGTCACTGCCGTCATCACCCAGCGGCCGGGCCAGCGGCTGCAGCGCCGGACCCAGGTCGTCGCACGAGCTGTACAGACTCGGCGGACGGTCTCCGTGCAGCTTGTAGCAGACGTCGAACGCCTGCCCGATGGTGCGCACCACGCGAGTGGCCGTGTTCGTCTTGGAGGCCTTGAACACGGAGCACTTGAACACGTTGGACTGATGGTCGCGAGCGATGTAGCTGAAGATCTTCATGTCCTGCGAGTCGTGAGACACGTAGAAGATGCGGTGGATCGGGAGCAGCGTGATGAGATCCTGGCGCTCGTCCTTGGTCATCTTGACCAGCTTGCGTTTCTTCAGCTTGCGCATGATCTCGACGCCGTCGGTGCAGACGGTGATCTCCACCTTCTTCTTCTTGATGGAGCGGGCCTTGTACTCGTAGCGTATCCGGCGCATGGCCGACACGATCTCGAGCCGCGTGGTCGGCCGAGGGATGTCCAACGTGCCGATCAGCTTGGCCCGGAACGTGATGCCGTCGTCAAAGTCGGCATCTTCGTGTAGTGGCACGCGCAGGTCGTAGTCGTCGTCGTTTTCCGTGGCCTTCTTGGTGAGAACGCTGACGATCGTCATTCTGACTCCGTTGGCGTTCGGATTCGGAATAAGATGTAAAATCACTGGTCAGTTATCGGCCAGAAAGGTCCGAGGTTGACGACGAGGTCAGTCCAACTGATAGCCGAAACGATGTTTTTGTTCACAGGCAGTCCAGCGATATAATTCTGAGTATGATTTCACTGAAATAATCACTGATCAGCAGCGACCAGCACCGCGCGCACGACCGTCAGGCACCGGCCCGACGGCAACAATGCCTCGCGCGGCGCGCTGTGACCGAAGGTCATGCGGCCTCCAGCTGGGGCACAGCTGATTGGTCGAGAATGAAGATTTTTTCCTCAACTTTAATATGTCCTGCAATAGTTTGGAGAATTTTTTTTATTATAGGATACGCATGTTTTCAAAGTAAATATATTGGAATAAAATACAAAATATGTTAGGAAATAGTATATGATATAATATTTTATACAAATACCACGCAGCTGCGTCGAATCAATCTCGCTGAAACCTGTTCAAGAACGCTGCCTATGTAAAAAAACTGAAGGCTATGTCGCAAGTTGCCTAGCAATTGCGCAACTTAATCTCGAGTTGCTAGGCAATTTCCTTTTATTAGCCACACGCTTTCTGGTCCCAGCTAATATCGAACAGGTTCACACTGTTTTCGGCATTCAGCGGCAGTGGTGTTTTTGCCTTGGGTGATTTTGGTTTTCTCACAAATTGTGTATTAATTAAGTGGAAATTTTCCGTATATTTTTAAGGTAAGTCGTGGTTTGATTTCTGAAATCTCTTCTTTAGACTCTTTAATTGGGTGGAACAGATTGTGTGATGAATGGCAGGAAAGGATGCTGAGAAATTCACATTTTTCTCACGTTTGGGCCTTGGGGGAGGGGCAGACATGCATCAAAATGTATCTGTGAGTGCTAATATAAAATAAATATATTATTCCTCTAACTCATATATACAGATTGATGTGGAAATTCTTGAATACATTTCAAATACCTAGGTGTTAAAACAATGCCCATTTGAAGTGCTCTGCGCCTGCGGCCACCGCTGCTCTCTCGACCCAGAGCAGTTGGGGAAACTGCTCTGGGTCGAGAAAGGAGGACTCCAAGACGAGGCGAACATAAAAAATTGATTGGTCAATAAATGGACTTGATGACCATATATGGGCATAAGTGCAGCCCCCGCTACTAAGGGTGAAAAACAGTATAACAAGCCGGTACTTGCGGTATCGCGTCCACTTATCGGAGAGAAATGGCTTCCATTTTCCACTAGGAATTGGCGTGATTGGATTAAATTCGGTGAATTGACTCAAAAATGGCGATAGGAAAACAGCTTTTTTGGGGTGCGGTTATTTTTTCACATCTTAGTTTGCTATTTTGGCGCGATTTTGACAATTTCTGGCGCATTCCACTTGTTTACTTTAGCGGGCATAGGGCAATGGTTTACTCGAGGTTTACTAACGGGAGATGTGTTGGATTGTTGCAGTGATACTTGGAATATAAAGAAGAAGTGAAGCAATTATGATACCTATTATTTTTTATAATGACAGAAGGAACGTGGAAGAAAAAACATTTTGTGCAGCATTTGAAAACTAAGAAATAGAATGAAAGAAGGGTTGCTACTTGTCATGCGCCCGAAACCAGCCACCTCATCATCATAGCATGGTAATAATAGTTAAAGTTTATGTTAAAAAAGAATAGAAGGAGTTTCTGCAAAGGTGATGCCTCAAAGTCGTTAAGTCAAGTCAGGCATGCTCTTACAGACTGAACGTGCAAGTTACGAGACCCCATACCATACTGCTCCAGTGGCTGGTGCTTATGTTGTGCAATTTGAGATACTTTGTTTATTTTTTGTGGCATAATATCTAGAAAGTTTTGTGCAAGTCTGGTGATGACTGATAATTCAAATACCTGGTAAGTGATAGAGTAAAATTACAAGTGTTTTTTTCTGTAGAAGAAATCTTTAATTCTATTTTTACTTTGCTTACATGCTGTCCTTATTATATTTGCCTCTGTTGAGCTGGGTATTTCATTATATATTGAACTTCCGAATTTTTTATTGAAATTCCTACATATTTCATGTCAGTCTATTGCATAATTATATTGTGTAGTTAACATACTTGATGACATACAAATGAATGGTACCTATAGAGTCTCGATGTGGGTAAATGAGAACCAATGAGCTTATATTTTTTACAATGGCATCAAGTCCTCTTGTCATGGCCATGGATATCACTGAAGATTTTGCTGAACTGCCAAAGAGAATCCTGTGCAAGGAAATGTTTTGCATGAGTTGGCTTAACTTAACAGCATACATTTTATTTTCCCAGTTGCATTGGGGCTCTGCTGGAGTTTGCTGATGACAGGATGCTGAAGGGCTGAAGCTGGCAGCTGTGGCAGGAGTCCAGTGTCCACCAGCTCAAGATCCGACGCCGCCGCGCGTCGCCGCCGTGTGGCACTCCGCGGAGACGGGGACGGTGGTCATGCTTGAAGACACCGCACTTCCCGCCTGGACTGTCCGGTCGGAGACTGGCAATCCCTCCGGTGAGCCGCACACCGTGGAGGTAGTTACTGCACCGCGCGTGTCCACCCGCAGCGCAGTGCCAGCAACGGTGCCGTGAGTGCGACATCTGCGTGCATATGACGCAGTGCGACTGTCACGACTCGCAGCTCAGTGTTAACTGTCAGTGTGACAGTGCGGCTCGCGGTTTAGCGCGGTTTTAGCGTGCGGTTTTAGCGAGGTGCTCTGTTGTATATAACCACCTTGATGGAGATCTATGTGCTGCCGCTTGAGTTTCAATGTACAGTTTTATGCATCAAACTAGCGTAAATGGCTGTCAGAGGTCAATTTGAAGCGCACTTAGTACCCATAACCCAGCTGGGTTGAGCGAGTCATGTGACTAGTCCCGATGAATGTACTGTTTCGATGTCGTCAGTCGTAGACTTTTGTAAACCATTCGTTTCGGAGCTCTGTGTTGTGTCGTTCGGGATCGCAGTTGTTTGAGCAGTTTGCTTTATGCGTCGTACGCTGGCAGAACGCTGGTCGTACACGAGTCATATGTTTCCTTTCGCCCCTAATGGGTTACTGCGGTACCTATGCAGTTGGAATGTGTCTCGAGACACTAAATGGTCGGACTTGGTTGTCAATAGCTGCGCTTGAAAATGGTGCATTTTTTTGCATTTTGCAATGCAATTTTATTGCCGATACCGTATTGGTAGATAGTGTCAGAAGTTGGCCATTTGATGCGTTGTCAGACGCTGTTGCCTTAGTGCTGACAAATTGATGGGCCGCGTTTGTGTTCCTGTTAAGAAACGGATCTCAATATAAGGTGATTCTGTGGTAGGAACCTGAATGCATTCGTTCAGACTTTCCATTTTATGGGGATGCACTGTTTCATGAGCAAGAATGAGCATGGCTCTGGTTGAGCGAAGCGCAATCGATATTTGTTACCGTGTTTGAAGCTGTGACCACATTTACATCACTATTAATCTCCACGCACCAGCATTATCTGAACTGCTTGAACCCATAGAGATCTTATATACATATAAGATCTCTATGGGTCATATGGGCTATGTATATAAGATCTCTATTCTTGAACCTACACTTCATTTGCTAAATGTCGGGGTCGTCGTCAACCTACGGTCCGTGGCCGTTACGTTTGGCCAATGACTAGATTTCGTACATATTAACTGGTTCATATAATCACAGCATGATGCCCCGGACAATTTTTATTTGATTCACTGATAATGCATGTATCCCAGTGGCCAGTACCCCACAAACTGAGACTGAAACCGGACAACTCGCTTTTCGAGGTTCAAGTTCATTATCTTCAGATGGTATGTTATGGTAAGCATTTAATGTTTGAAGAAAATGGTCAGCGTTAGCAGTGCTAAGTGGGTATTATGAACTTTCAGTTATTTGAATATTTGTTTCAGCTATTATTCTTATGATATCTCCTGTCAATTTTACGCGGAATATCCAGTATTATCTTATACAATCGCGGTAACTACATATTTTCTGCCGGTTACTGTTATTATCATTGATTCGTATTATTTCGCTACGAACGTGGCTCGATTCACCTTGTAATCATATTGGCATTCCAGATTTTAAGAATAGACATCTTTTAATGCATTCCAATTCCATCAAAATGTCAATATGCAAAAACAAGGTTATAAAAACTGCAGCAGTTTTGCGAGTCGAAAATAGCTGTAAAATAGGCTTGTACATTGACCTAAAAAAGACTAGACGCGCGACTCCCATTGGCCCGGTGCCCGGCCGGCCGTTCCTGTCTTGCGACACTAGCGCCACCACACGACTGGGGGCGTGAGTTAGCATCGTAATGCTAAGGCTATGGCGAAATATCAAACTTTGGATGCGGATGCTGATAAATCTGTTTGGGTTAGAACATTTAAACCTTCACAGATGCATTAAGCAGTCAATTATGTATGCTAGGGAACAACAAAACTTAATCGGCAACGTTACAGCCCCATGGAACAGGGCCGATCTCGAAGCCTTGTTCCACGGTTTGGGAGGTGAACGACGGGCTTCAGGCGGTGCAGTATTTATTCTAAGTACGTTCTTTGGCAACCTGGGAACGTGCATCGCTGTCTGCTGTTGGGAGAACAGAACGAGACCAGAACGCAGGAGATTCTGAAAGAAAGCCAGCCAGCTGACCGGCCACAGCGCTCAACTCCGCTCAACTCAAACAGCAATGCATCGATGCATACATGTACGCCGCGCTCCGTCGAGATACTAAGGTGTCCGGCAAATTCAAGTTAGATTAAAGAGGCGTTTCTCAGTAAGATCCAGTCACTTACACTGTCACACAGTGTCTGTAAACTAGTAAGCACATGCCAGGAACGAATCAGGCGAAGGCGATTCCCTTGACTTCATAATGAATCACATTTGTCAGTGTCAAAGACCGTCATCTAACAGAAAGCAGCTTCCCGGCTATCACCCACTTTTTCCCGGAATATTTCATGTCCTCAAAAAAAAAGAATACAAGTACACGACACTGAAAATTGACACTAAATAATTTTTGGATGGCGGATATTTCACATTACTGCTACATCTCACGTACAATTTTTGCCAGACGAAAACTCAAAAATTGGTGGATAAAGCGAAACAGCGAGTGAAATCACGTAAATATCAAAGATAGCGAAAACGACAAAACACCAACTATGCATAAAAAACTAATTAAATACCACCTACACTATTGAATGCACATACTCCTATGGCACATATACTTACTGCCGCGCAAACAGCACCTGCTTGTGCAGATGATGCCTCACATGGGCACTGGCCATCCCGCTCAGAGTGATATAGTGGCCGTAGGCATGCAGCCGGACGCGCAGGTACCGGGCCACCACCTGCTTCAGCAGACTCACAGCGTGGCATCCACCTGCGCGAGGTTCGAACATGTGCTCCTGCACGCCAGGGAATAGCTCGTGACTGCGCTCAGTCATAAACTGAGCGAGTACGGAGCACTGAATCCTCAGAGACAGGTTCTCCTGTCCCATTTCACCGCACCTTCTCAGCGCAGTCAGGTGCCGCTCTGATGACGCAATGATTGCGTACGTCGACGCCGATGGGACGAGAAGGCCCCCGTTGTCTCGAATTTCGACCAGCCTCATCACTTCGCGTGATGGCGGATCTTCCTCGTTACTGAGAAGTGCACCTATACACTCTCCACACTTCACCACGCTGCCCTCTATCAGCTTACGGCACACATAGCCAGCTATGTAGCCGACAGAGTCTTCCACAAACGCAGACCGGTTGCCGGGCGTCATGAGGACATGCTGCACTACCGCCGGCATCGGATCACCTGCACCGAGTGCCGAGCGCTGCCGTTGTGGGCGACGGATCTGCAGCAGACCGACCTCGTCGTCGTTGCCGTTGTCCTCGTCAGCTGGTGCCGTGCTGTTGCCGGTCGCAGATGGCGAGATGAAGTTGTGGAGAGCCAGTCTCCGCAGAGCGTGCTGCAGCTGCACCGCGTTTGGGTTATTGTTAAACCCACCCATGCGCCGGATACGGCTGAACAGCAGCTCCACGTGATCCTGGCTCATCTTGTAGGGCAGGACGTACGCGAAGCCCTCCTGCTCCAGGAGAGCCTCGCTGACGTCCAGGACGGACTGCGCGGCGAGGCAGAGGCCCAACACAGGAGTGGAGCGGCGCGTCTTCAGCACCGGCTCTCCGGATGCCGTCTGCAGCCGGAACAGTGTGGAGCTGAACTCCGCCAGGAACTGACGCCGGAGCCTGAAAAGGGTTGAATAAGTCAGGAACCCGAAAAAACGGGAGCTGGTTCAAACGACTCTAATTCCAGGCAGGAGTCAGAGTCGGTGATATTTTTCGATTCCGACTCCGGACAAATTAACTACCGACCACGACCCCGACGCCGCAGCCTTGATTTAAAGTACTAGCAGCTGATGTCGAACATCTTTGATGCAAAACAATTGTGAAAGACTGACAAATAATCAAGACAAGCAATTGGCACGATATGAATATTTCAGGGCATCGTGGCAAACAGGTTACTTCAAATCTATATTCAGGCAAAAATGAGTCAATGCAAATGGTCTGATTATTGCTGGTTAATATTGAAGCACAATGATAGCAAAAAAAAAAAAAAATGTATCCATCGCTTTGAATCCATCGCTACTCACGGTAGGTTATTGGCGGTTACAGGAGCCTTGAAGCCCTTGCCATAGATGCTACTGCCGTTCAGGTAATCGAACGCCTGGTCGATCATCAGGATGAATCGGGCCGTAGCTTCAGCTCCAACGAACTGGTGATGGCCAGATTCTGCCATGTACAGCAGGGCATTGCCCACCGAGCTGCTGAACAGCTGAGCCGCGAGTTTTACCTTCATTTTGTTTTTCTTGTACTCGATGTGGAGGCGAGATAGCTTATTTGCAGCTCGGATGCCCTCCCTCTGTTGAAGAGCGTACAGCGCCTGTGAAAAACAAACCAAAATTATTTTGATGAAGAACGTCGGCAGCCGACGTGGCAGTCAGATTACTTCAATGCTACTACCTACTGCTATATTAATGCAAAGCTGAGTGAAAGGTCTGGTCATTGCTGGTTAATGCTAAAGCACAATAAAAGCAAAAAAAATGTAAATGACACTGTTGACAGCATCCTGATGGGTGGTTACTGGTTGTGTTATTGCTGGTTATTGTTTAAGTACAACAACTACAAAATATACAAAAAATATTAACTTCAACATTATGCACAGTATACAAAAAAGCTGGGTAGTGGTTAAAATCAAATGAACCCATTACAGCAAGTCCGCTGATTAGCATTAATGCTCACCTGTACATACTTCCAGGATATCTCTTCGCCATCCAGAAGCAGCATTTTCTGTTCACCGAACAGGTTCCGCAACAACTTCAACATGTGGACGACATCAAGGAGTATGTGTACCTTTTCTCCTGTAGCAGGGTGCAGGAAGAAGTTGTTCCTGATGGGAAGCTGGAGTTGTCCTGGCTGCATATTCTGAACGCCCAGGTGAGCGAACATTGTCATGTTGGCCTGGAGACCATCTGCCACAAGCGTCCTAGCCTTCAGACCTGCTGAGTTCAGGGCACGTAGGACGGTCTTGGTCAGCTCAGCCTGCGTCTCTCCCGTCAGGTGATCAGTTAAAAAGTACGCGACTGGGTGGCGCCACACCCCCTTCAGCCCAACGGCCATGAACACCATGGCATTTGTGGCCAGTCTAGAGTCTTCCACATCACCTGCTCCCAGGTCGACATGGCCAACAAACTTGTCCTTGGGCTGGGAGTACACTTTTGCCTTTCGGATAGCCATCTCATCTACCATGAGGCAGCAGTTTGGGTCGATTTTCTTCGAGGCTACTTGAGAGGCCAGGGTCTGTAAGACCTCGTCGAGGACACCGACTTCGCATCCGACGCTCCTTGTCCACTCTTGCAGCGAGGTTACACCAGGAAGGGAGAAGTTCTTAGCGAGGAACTTGTACGCTCTGGGAGAGTAGTAATGTAGCGTGAGGCAGAGCTTTTTTATCTCCTCGGAATATCTTCGCCCACCACGCTTTTTGCGACCACCGTTCACTACTTCGTTGGCAAATAGCTCTGACACAATTGGATTTTCAAAGCGCGCACGGATGCTGTCCAACAGGTTAGCATCCATCACCTGGCTCTCCTTGAGTGCATCCAACGTGCTTTTCAGGCACTTCAGCCGCCTATCGCGTCTCTTCAGTTTTTGACGCAGCTTCTTTTTCTCATAGTTTAGCTGGCGAACCTTGGCCACCATCTTCTTCATTGGACTGTGGATGTGGCGCTCTGCCGCACTAGAGGAGTAGCTGTGGTCCAGCAGAGTCGGCTGGAGCTCTTGTACAGTGGGCTGCTGAAGCTCTTCGGAGGCAGTGGACTGTTCGACCTCCTCCGAGACAGTGGGCTGCGGGAGCTCCTCTACAACAGTGAACTGCACAGGCTCCTCTGAAACTGTGAGCAGCTGGACCTCCTCTGGGACCTCTTCTGGGGCAGCCTGCTGCTGTTGCGACTCTGATGGCCCGGACAGGCCGGACATATCTGGATTCCTAAGCAGTACCCGTCTCACTCGCTTGGCCTTGGGTGAAGACAAGCTGGCACCAGCTCGCTTCAGGGGACTTCTGCGTTCAGCTTGACCGCTTTTCCCTGGGAACACAAACCAAGATGGGATGGTTCCCTCACGAAGAACTCTGCGCTTATGGCTGGGACGAAAGTCATCTTCAGAGAAGTGATCACTGCAGAGCATGGCAGTCAGTGATGGCTTCCATGGCCTTCCGTGATCTCCGCGTCGCCGCACTGCAGCCATCCACTTTCTTAGCAGCTTTGGATCTTCATGAGGAAACCTGAAAGAAAAGAAAACTGTTTTAAGCCTGATATCTGAAATCTGTAGACATTACCTATCAAACAAAAACCGACATCATGTCAGTAAAAATATATAAAGGACATTATAGACACCAGGACATACAGCAACAATCTATACTTAGAACGTATTTTCTTTTATATAATTTATTCTCTTGATAGGTACTATAGTTTGTCTCTCTGTATCAGATTAATATACTGGTGAATGGTGATGTTAATACGAAACACGTTTGTGTTAACAATACAGAGTAGGTAGATTGTAATGTTGTTTGTTATACTTTATATGCTATATTATAATTGCTCTTTTTAGTCAATCATTCCATTCAAGCTTAAGAAGCATATAAGAAACCAGAACAGATGGCAGCTGTAGGATAGGACGGATGGGTTTACTGTTGTAATACTGACACTGCCCGAGCTTTGATTTCCGTGATCACTGATCAGGCTACACCAGTTGAGCTTAGCCCAACACATTGTTGGACTGTAGCCCAACAATGTGGGTCAGAAAACAAAATACAGAAAACAGCTAAATGGCGCTGCAGTCACTTTGTGCTTACATATGCTTCCATATTAAAAAAAAACATTAGATTAACTGAACTGTTGTATGTGCACACCATGTCTACCCAATCTATGATGTTATGTCCTCAACTGATATAAGTCCTTTTCAGCCTCCTTATCATTATAGACAAAGCAGATAATGCAAACAAATAAAGGTTAGTAGGTAATCAATTTAGTGTTCACATTTTTATCCATAATAAATAATCAAAATATCACTTCTTGGACAGTAAGAGGCTAAAAAAAGTCAGAAAAACATGGCAGGGTTTGACATGATCTAACTGGGGCGGCTCTGAAAAAATTGAGCATCATTCAGGGATGTCAGGCCAGTACCTACTCGAGATAGGACAGAACACATGGAAAGCAGGGCAAGTGTGACATAGATCGGGTGACAAAGGTACAATTTTGGGTAGGCTAACAGATAACTGAGGGTAAACTGTCCTTTTGACAGGATCTGGGCTGCCCAGAGATAACTATCTCGTCAAGCCCACTGCCCAGGGCCACGGTTTTATGAGTGGCTATGCAGTAAGCACGCGTAGTTACATTTCCATGAATGATAAGAAAAAAATTAGATTTACTTTTACTTCATATAACTATTCTTACCAAAACACACATTTCAATTCCCTGTAAAAAACTCAAATCTTTCTGATGACGGATCACTGTGTTTGTAGGATCTTGTGATTTTTACGTGGTATTACTTTGCTGGTTAGGTATCACTTATCATTAACCACATCACTGCTTTTGCCTTTTCCTAACACAATATTGAAATAATGTGGATTCTCAACTGATGGTTATGAGTCTTTCAGGTTAGGTTTTTATGTGATTTGGGTTAATTGGATTTAGTTATCTCAAACTGTTTCCAGTGTAGAAAATTCATTCTAATGGCAGCAATCAACAAGGTAAAATAGCATTATTGTTCAGAAATACATGAAATTATATTAAACGCATCTTAATCTATCATTCTCTTTCTCAACTCAACCGAATTAATAATTAGAAATATGTGTTTCAATTTATGCCGAAACGCAGCACGCATGACGACAATAACGGCGCAGACCTATCTTTAAAAAGAAGATCCTTAAAAAGCTAATTCAGGCACATAAACTTACTTGTGGAACGACAAAACGGTGCCATGCCTGGGTTGACCTCCTTGCCTCTTCGTGCACCCGATCGCAGAACAACTTTTCGTCATTTCCGAGTTTTAGCGATACCGCTCACCAACGGGAATACGACCAACAACGGTGAACGTTTGCCGCAGGCCGACGAATGCCCCCCTGTCAGAATGACCTTGAGTTTTACAGCGTTGCCGGGCGGCACGTTATGAAAAGTCTAAAAGTGTGTCTAGACTTCTATAGGTCAATGGGCTTGTATAACTTCAACAACAGTGCGCCGAAAAACGTCTAAAAACGCGTAAACAAAAACTAAGATGTAAAAAAATAACTGCACCCCTTTTTTGCAGGTTCTGGGTGTCACAATCAGCTGGCCATTCAATTAATGGATTGGTGTTTTTAAAGAAAATTGTTTAAAGATTTAATTTAATTACAGTAAACAGAGATATTTAATTTTAAAACAATGACTTAACTAAAATTAGAAAAACAATTAACAGAAGAATAAAAATAATGACATTTTTAAACCACGGTATCGCTTACATTTTTTGGCGCGTCTGTTTCAATCCGCCATATTTGCCAATCACTGTTTGACCTTGTGTTGTAACTCTGCAATTTAGAGCTGCCAGTTAATTATGCACCGAGTGAGTGTAGGCTTTGTGTGGTTAAAAAACATTCTTATGCCTTATTTTTTCATTTGAATGCTAGGATGCATTGAAAAGATGAAGTTGTCTGATTTTATTACCATATATGGTCATCGCCCCGCCCACTCCAGCTGTTGATTGGCTAATCCAATTTAAAGAGGCGGTGCTGCATTAGTTTCAGCACGGAATCAGGTTGCGCCTTTTTACGACCTAAATTTCTCGTGCTCCGTCTGTTAAATAATTTGAAAGGAAAAATGTTATTTCAAAAGATGTAGTTTCCGGCTATGTGTTCTAGTTTTGATATTGTTTTTAGACGGGCACAATTCACGTAAATTCAAGCAAGATTGTCTTATGTTATATACTTTAATTCATGCTTGTTTTGTATGAGTTAAACTTTCACAAGACAATAAATTCGGTGCTCTGTAAAATGAAATTTTGATACCTACGTCGAACACTCCGAACTCTACATAAGTCTAAAAACAATACAAGTCAAGTAACGTAGATTAGTAGTTTTATGGTCGTATAAGACGATTATAAGATAAAGTAACTTAAATTTCATAAGAGAATTGAAGATGGAAGCATACAACACGAAGACCAAGAAGGTGTTGAAAATTTTATTGCAAGAAAGGGGACTAAAAACAACAGGAACGAAAGACGACCTCATTAAAAGACTCATCTCATCACACAAGACTTCACAAATGGACATTGAACCTGAAGATAGTGCGTCACAAATTTCAACGTCTTCGTCATCAAGTTTCATTAAAAATCAGCGAGCCGTCGACACGGCGAAAAGGGCGGAGCTAGAAGCACGATCGAGCATTCTTGAAGAAAGACGGCGTCTACTTGAGGAAGAGTTACGTCTAAAATTGCGACAAGAGCAATTAAACATTGAAGAAGAATTAGCAGCCATTCATGCCCGTGAAAAATATTTCGCTGCGAGTGATATAATGGAAAATACTGATGAAACAACTCATTCACATCAAATTCAGGTTCCTGGCACATCTTCACAATTTGTTCACTCTGATGTTGGTCACAGCAAGACGTGCGGTGCGCAAATGTACGACATGGCAGAAACTATGTTACGACAACAACGAAGAAGTTCCCTACCGAAGACCGAAATAACGAAATTTAAGGGTGATCCCATGGAATACCCTATGTTTATCCGTTCATTTATAAGCCGTATCGAAACCCAAACTGAGAACGACGCCGAAAGACTTTATTTCTTGCTTCAAAGCGTAACAGGAAAACCACATGAAATCGTGAAAGGATATATGCACTTACAGCCAGACAGAGGCTACAAGGATGCCAGGGCGGCACTGGATCGCAAGTATGGCGACGAGCATCGCATTTCTTCTGCTTATGTTGATAAAATTCTCTCTTGGCCGCAGATGAAATCATTGGATGTTGACTGTTTGGAAGATTTTTCAATTCTAATTCGAAGCTGTAAAAATGCAATGGAATCTCTGGGCGCTCTCAGCGAGGTAAATCATCCTAGGAATCTTCAGAAAATCGTTGGCAAGTTACCATATCAGTTGCAAGAAAAATGGCGTCAGCTAGTGTTTGAAAGTTCGCAACAAAATATGAAGTCAGATTTTGGAGATATAGTTGAATTTGTGGAGCGGCAAGTGTGTATATGCAGCGACCCAGTGTTTGGAGTGAAAGAAATGATGGATGCAAAACCAAGCCACGGAAAATCGTTCAAATCAACATTTTACACTGCAACCACAAATTCAGACGTGCGATGTTACGCATGTGACGAATGTCATACAATTGAATCATGTCCTGTTCTACTTCAGATGGATATATCTGCAAGGATCGAGAAAATAAAGGAGAAACGACTTTGTTTTGCTTGTCTTCGTCCAAATCATGTATCGAAACATTGTAGAAGGCGAATGCAATGTCGTCATTGTGACAAAAGGCATCCATCTCTACTGCACGTGGAATTCAAACCCGTCACCAGACCTTCCCTTCCGCCTCACCATGACAGTGTCAGTACCGATCCAAATTCAAGTACTCCACAAAACAAATTATGTGGTGGGACCAAGGCAGTCGCTTCAGGCACAGTTCTACCAGTCTTGCCGGTACAATTAAGCGTCTCAGGCAAAGCCCCTGTCAAGACATATGCATTTTTGGATAACGGCAGTCAAAGTACATTCATAACGGAAGAGTTACGAAGTCAGTTGGGTCAAACTGGAGAAGAGACGCTGCTCACTATTACCACAGTAGAACATACAGCTAGCCCGGTTAAAAGTCGACTGGTAACGGGGTTACATGTAGCTGATGTCAACGGTAACAACTCTCTTCCGTTACCACCAGTATATACGATACCAACCATTCCAGTTGGAGACCAAGATGTAGCAAGAACAAGTTTGAAGAAACAGTGGTCTTATCTAGAAATTGAAATCCCAGAAGTAAAGGCGGATAAAATTGGAATATTAATAGGATGCGACTGCCCGAAAGCAATGGAGCCATGGGAGGTAATCCACAGCCAAAACGGTGGCCCTTACGCCTTGAAAACTTGCTTGGGCTGGACGGTGGTTGGCCCCAAGGTAATGTCCGAAGTCAGTTACAATGCAGCAGACGTTAAAGTGAACACTGTACGATTGGAAACAGAAAAGTTACAAGAAATGATTTCAGCACTGATTCCGTGCTGAAACTAATGCAGCACCGCCTCTTTACCCCCTCCCCCGTTTCAGCACGTGCTCGCGCCGTCTTCTGGTAAGAGGAGCACAAGCTTGCTGATCGGCCTTCTAAGAATGGAGGTGCTCGTCCTCACTTCTGCGACACGAACATTGCCCTTTGCGTCAGGGTACACGTTGATCACTCTTCCCATTTTCCATTCGTTGCGAGAAGAGTCTGCGTCTACCAGGAGAACCATGTCATTTTCACGCAAATTTCTCTGAGGCTGGATCCACTTTTGTCGTACTTGAAGTGAACTGACGTATTCCTTCTTCCAACGGCGCCAGAATTCCGTCGCAAGGTACTGAACTAGTTTCCATCGCTTTCTTGAAAACGAGTCGGCTTCTGAGAAGATACCGGGTGGCAATGGCTGTGCCGAACGGTAGATGAGCAGATGGTTAGGTGTGAGCGCTTCCAAGTCCCTTGGGTCATCTGAGACAGGTGTGAGCGGGCGTCCGTTCAAAATCGCCTCTACCTCACACATGAAGGTGGATAAGCACTCATCCTCTAAAGTCTTTTGCTGCAGCAGAAAGTTCAATATTTTCCTCGTTTCGCGAATCAGGCGTTCCCATGTTCCTCCGTGGTGCGAGGCGCCCGGTGCGTTAAAAATCCATTTTACCTCTTTCTGCAGAAGTTCGTCTTCTATTTGCTGCTGATTCCAGTTGCGGATCTCTTCCTTCAGCTCCCGGCGGGCTCCCACGAAATTTGTGCCGTTGTCACATCTGATTATCCTTACTGCCCCTCGTCTGGCCATGAAACGACGCAACGCGTTTATGAAGGAATGAGTCGTCAAGGAGTGTACAACTTCCAGATGTACAGCGCGGATTTTTTGGCACACAAATATGACACCAAACCGTTTCACTATGGCTCTACCTCTTTTGACATAAAAAGGTCCGAATAAGTCGACTCCAGTGACCGCGAATGGCGTCAAGTCCGGAGTGACGCGGTCTTGCGGGAGATCAGCCATTTTCTGTGTTAAAGGACGGCCGTGTAGTCTGCGACAGAATACGCAACGTGACAGCACGCGGCGCACCGCAGCCATTCCGCGAATAATCCAGAACCGTTCCCTAATCACTGACAAGACATGGAGACGTCCACTGTGGCCGATCTTGCGATGTGTGTCTGAGATAATCAAATCAGTCACATGAGACCTTGCTGGCAGAATCGCTGGGTGTGATGCTTCTGAGGCGTAAGCATGACTGAGTCGACCACCGACCCGTAGCACACCGCTCTCACAGACTGGATCTAGCCTAGCCGGTAGATATTACTCTTCCTGGTTATTTTCTTGTGCTCTGGAGAATGAAGAACGGCCAACTCTTCTGAAAAGGATCCTGCTTGAACGTACTTGACAATGCACATTTCAGCACTTTGAAGTTCTTCGACAGACAAGTCACTCGCTATGCCTCCATTGGTGACGTTTCTGCTCTCTGGCTTCTCTTCTTTCTTGATACGATCACGCAAGACTTGTTTCAATCGCATATAGTAAGCTACAGCTCTTTTAAGGCGGTACCAGTTGGAATAATGTTGCAGTAGCTTGTCAGTTGGCTGTGTTTCGGTGGACGTCGCTGACACCAGTTTTGGCATTTTTACTTCAGGGTCACCATCCATCACTGTTTCAAGTTCTTTGAATGGCTGCTCTGGCCACTTATCTTCAGGAAGCGTCAGGAACTCTGGCCCACGAACCCACATCGACCCATTCAAAAACTTTTCCACCGTTGTGCTTCGTGAGGCTTCATCAGCAGGATTCACCTTTGAAGTAACGTATTTCCACTGGTTCTCGTCGCTGTGTTCAAGAATGTAACCAATGCGATTTGCTACATAAATATGAAATCTACTTGTTTTGTTCTTGATATATCGAAGAACAGTTGTACTATCGGTCCAGAAAACTGTCGAGTCGACAACTGTTTGGAGTTCTTCTTTCACAACTAAGTCAAGGCGCACTGCTAAAGTCGCAGCAGTGAGCTCCATTCGAGGAATGGTGACACTTTTCAGCGGCGCCACGCGCGCCTTTCCAATGAGAAAAGAGCAGTGGATTTTCCCGTTATCATCCACTTGTCGGAGGTATGATACCGCGCCGTAACCAGCTTGGCTAGCATCTGCGAAGTGATGTATTTGTGTGGATAAGACACGACCAAAATCTCCTGGTTTCATGCACCGCTCTACACTGAAGAGTTCCAGCTGGCAAAGGGAGGAGTGCCACCGAAGCCATTTTTGTTGCAGATGCATGGGAATAATGTCATCCCAGCCAAGATTCAATGTACATAGTTCTTGAAGGATCAATTTTGGCACCATCAAAACGGGAGCAGCGATTCCCAATGGGTCAAAAAATGAGCTTGTTGCCGAAAGAATCCCACGTCTTGTGAGTGGTTTTGACTGGATTTTCACCTTGAATCTGAACCTATCTTGCTGAAAGTCCCATATAACGCCGAGTGCACGCTCCGCCGTTGTGTCACACCCCAGCTCGGCTCCTTTCATATTCTCCGTTTTGTCATGGTCTGGTAACGATTCTGTCACTTCTCGATGATTGCTAACGAACTTGGTGAGATTAAATCCCCCCATGGCGCACATTTGCTTGAGTTCGCGGACCAGTGTCACTGCCTTATTTATGCTTTCCACCGACTTCAGACAGTCATCAATATAAAAAGAATATTGTATAGTATTCGCCGCATCCGGACTGAACGTGTGATTGTCTTGTGCACATTTTTGTAGTGCGAAGTTGGCACAACCCGGAGACGATACACTGCCAAAAATGTGTTTTTTCATGACAAAGTCCTCCAATTCCCTTGTTGTATCACCCTCTGGCCACCATAGGAATCTGTAGAAATTGACGTCGGTTGATGGTACTTGTACCTGATAAAACATTTCTTGAATATCCGCCATAAATGCGACCCGTTCCTTCCTGAACCTGATGAGAACACCGATCAAAGTATTTGACAAATTTGGACCCTGTAGAAGCTGATCATTCAAGGATGTTCCGCCGTACCTTGCCGAACCGTCAAAAACCACTCTTGTTTTCTCGGGCTTAGCCGGGTGCTGAACCGAATGATGGGGAATATACCACATTTTGCCTTCTTCTGGAGGATATGCCATTGACGCTGGCTCGGCGTGACCCTTTTCTAATAGCCCGTTCATGTATTGAGTGTAACGAATGTGGAGGGCTGGGTCTCTTTCCAGTCTCTTTTTGAGACCTATGGCTCGTCTCTCTGCTAGGGCTCTGTTATTTGGAAGCCGAACGCTTTCAGCCTTAAACGGAAGGGCTATTTCATAACTACCGTTCTTCAATTGCACACTCCCTTCTACCTTGGTCTTCCAAAGTTTATCTTCTTGTGACATGTTTTCATACCCCGTCATCGTAGCAGTCTTATCTGTGAAATCATTGTTGAATATTGTGATCATCATTGATGACGTGCACGGAATCAATCGTGCTGAAACGGGGGAGGGGGTAAAGAGGCGGTGCTGCATTAGTTTCAGCACGGAATCAGGTTGCGCCTTTTTACGACCTAAATTTCTCGTGCTCCGTCTGTTAAATAATTTGAAAGGAAAAATGTTATTTCAAAAGATGTAGTTTCCGGCTATGTGTTCTAGTTTTGATATTGTTTTTAGACGGGCACAATTCACGTAAATTCAAGCAAGATTGTCTTATGTTATATACTTTAATTCATGCTTGTTTTGTATGAGTTAAACTTTCACAAGACTATAAATTCGGTGCTCTGTAAAATGAAATTTTGATACCTACGTCGAACACTCCGAACTCTACACAATTTTTGTTTGGCTCCTCGTAGTTTCCCCAACTGAGAGACGGAGCCTAAGTTCAGTTGGGGAAACTATGAGGAGCCAAACAAAAATTGGATCAGCCAATCAACGGCTAGAGTGGGTGGAGTGATGACCATGTATGGTCATAAAATCTGACAGCATCATCTTTTCAATGCATCCTAGCATTCAAATCCTAGCCATTCGGATAATTTAATCGGAGTTAACTGAAAAAAGCAGCTCGACAACTTCGATTGACATTCAATTTGAGGAGGGGATAATCCCCCCAACCTCACTCCAGGGAGGGACGGCATCCCCCCCATCCCCCCTCGTGGCGACGCCCATGTCAGCAACCTACCTGGCTGCATAGAGAGTGCATGCAAGCTCCTCACTGATGATGCGAAGGTGTACGTCGGAGTCGGCACCGAGATCAGCTGCAGGAAGCTCCAGCAGGATTTGGGCGCCCTGGCGGCCTGGTCTCACAAGTGGAAGCTGCCATTCAACCCATCCAAGTCCACAGTGCTTCACCTGGGCAGCCAAAACGTGCGGGCGGAGTACACGATCGAGGGCACTTGATTAAATACTGTTGATAGATGACATAGAATATATGGAAAGAGACCTGGGAGTCCAGATGGACAGACTGCTTAAATTCAGGGAGCAGGCGGCGACCGGCGTTGGCGAGGCCAACAGAATCCTCGGCCTGATCAAGCACAGTTTCGTCCACATCCACTCCAGGAAACTTCCTCTGCTGAAGGAGACGCCAGTGCCACAGTTTGATCATTTAACGCCCCTCCCTCTCCACAGTTTCTCTGGAGCGCGTCTGTGACTGCTACTTCTCACCGCAGCCAGCTGAAGAGCGTCCAACATGTGGTCCGACTGGAGGGTGATGGTGTCGGCACACCACGTGCTGAACGTGCTGCTCGCATGCTCCTTCCTCGTCTTCAAGCTGACACCGGTGGTGTGCGAGTACGTGTTCCACGGACCAGAGCCCTGCGAGCTCTCTGATGTGAGTTTCATTGGTTGGAGCTTTTAGTTGAGGGGCGTATGGAGCTGTGCGCTCGGGTCGTGTACGAGTTCTGCAAATTGTTTTGTGATCTCACTGTTAGATAATCAAATCGGAAATGTGTGCTGTTTTCCGTGCATGGATTTTTAGTTGATTACTGCATGATTGCCAAGTGTACCTATAAACTTCGAACTTCAGAGCTATGCAGATGAAGTGGTTACGCTTTGTAGGGATCAAAATTGTTGAACTGTTAGTCATAAGATGTGGTCATTCTCTCTGACATTGCACTGTGTTTCCACAGAACGAAAGCAAACTGCTGTTCTTCGTGGCAGTAGTGATCTGGGCCAAGACGAAGAAGACTGGGCAGCGCGGCCTCCTGCCCTACCTGAGCACCACCTACACCTACATGAAGCTACTCAACCTGGTGCTCTGGTTCTACTCTGACCCTGTGAAGGGCATCATCTACCTGGTGCTGGCCACTAGTGAGTTGAGTCATGTTGGTGTGCTGGATGTTTTGCGATCTTAGCTGGGATAGTGATTTAGGGATAAGTGACGGATAGCAGTGGCAGCTGCCCACTTTAGGGGCTTCCTGTACGAAGGTTCGTAAACTAGCTTGGTATGCGCAAGGGTTTGTTGCGATCCTTTTACTTTAGGAATCTCTTACGGTGCGAACCCAGTTGGCATGCGAACTTTTTCCATACCGAACTCTATTCCCCTTCGTACCTCAGACGTACGGACCTTATCTGATGCGAATCTTTTCCACGCCCTTACAGACTTCATCCCATACGAATCTTACCTGATACGAGCCCTTGCATACGAACCGTCGGTTATGAATGCGAATCTTGGGCTTCGAACCTTGGTCTGGGTCCCCTGTACTGAAGGGTCACCTGAAGAAGTGAGTGAGAGGCTGGTAAATGTTCAGCGTTAGATATACACTTAACAGCGGGAATCACAGAGTAGCTCTTATTGCGCGATTGAAAGAGCATCCACTGGAATAATTTTGTGGTCACGTGGCTATGTGAGCTGGTGATTATTTCGGGGGGGGGGGGGGGGCAGGGGGAGCGTGTTGAGCGCTAAAGTGAATAGGTTTAGTCATGCCAGCCAACTGCCAATTTGGGACTTCCTATGTGGTAAGGTACCTAATCAAGCCATTCGGATAATTTCACAGTAAGTAATCGCACGCTCTGTCGCTGTTTCTCCAGGCGAACCGTCACGTCTCCCTCTCCCCTCCCCCAATATTCCCTGTTGAGTCTCACTGCAGTGACCCTCTCCTGTTGCTCCTCACTGTATTCTCCTCCCCTATCTGTTGCGTCTCCCCCTCCCCCACATCACCCCCTAGTCTCATGTTGCATCTCACCACCCTCCCCGCCCTTTCTCCCCATTTCAGTGGCGTACGTGTGGTTCCCGGAGCCGGTATCTTCAGCGCCGGAGAAGGTCACCTACTTCTCCTACCAGGAGCTGGAGGAGCAGCTCACCACGCAGCGCAACACCACCTTCTTCGTCTGCTTCTTCGCCACCTGGTTCCCGTCGTCGGTCAACTTTGCCAACGTGTTCTCGCGTCTATCGGGATCGTGAGTGATTCGAGCGGGTCGGATCATATAGGGGAGGTGACAGGGGCTTCCTGGGGGCAATTTGGGCAGCTGAGCAATTAAATCGATACAAAAACCTTGGAGATCGGACAGTTATTTCGGACCATTTCTCAGTACCATAAGATAATGGGGAATATTTGTTTCTGGTCCCTAAAAAGCTGTTTCTGGCACCTAATTGCTGATCAGCCCCAAAATGCTTATTCGACCCTAATATCTGAATCTGGCACCTAATTGCTTCCACACAGCCTAAAGTTGCCAGATCGTCTAGTTGAACTCCGTATTTGCTGTTTGCTGATTCAGCACCAAAACCAAAACATCCAGCACCTATTTTATTCCACGTTTGCCTACCTAATTCACGTAATCTTTCTGATTTTATGTATCCTAACAAACATGAACGTTGCATTCGGTGATGTCAAGTGCCATTTTCGCCAGTGGAGATAATGATTAATGCCATTTCTAGCCAAAAGAGAATCACTAGCCAGCTATGGTGCAGCATAGCAAGACGCTCGTATACCAGCCCGCTATGTAGAGACTAGAGATTATTGCACCCTCGGCCATTTTAACGTGAAAAGTTTGGATCCGTCACTTCCAGCCAGGCTCTCAGGTCATAAACTGGAGTAAAGCAAAATGTAAACTCTGAACAGACATGCCACGCAACCGGCCCTCTTTTCAATATTATCAGCTTTCTGCAATCATCGTCTGACTCCATCTCGATCAAACGCAGCATCCGGTTTCTACAGGGGCGTTTGACTGACCGGCCACACAATAACCAAAAACAAAATCAAAGCTTCATGCACACATATGACATAAGTAAGAAACGGATGAAAAAGGCACAACCACGGCACAACTCTGCGCGGCAAACAACGGACAATGTCCCACGCAAGATCCCGCGTTTCTTCAGCGGCCTTGAACGGGATGAAAACATTACATTTCTTTTTTGGAGCTCTTTGATGACGTCAAAAAATACAATACCCGTTTTAATGGTCAAAATCGAGACAATTACTCACAAAAATGTTTCCCTTTAAGCATTACAAATAAATGCTTTTAAATATTTAAATGACATTGTTTTTTCAAACAAATCAATATTATTTGCTTACTTAAACGTCATATACAATGCTGAGATCACTACGGGGCTGTCTTAGAGTGTAGCTGCACTGGCAACCTTTAGGCTAGACTCCAGGGGTCATTATACCAGAACAACATGATTCTACCAGCCAGTAGTTCATTTTTCTACTAGATTGGTGCTATGCTCAGCATTTAGGTGCCAGATTCAGAAAAAAGAGTAAGGCGTACCGATGAATAGGTGCCAGAAACAGCTAATTAAGGTCATTTTCCATGATTGGTGCTGGTATCCACCAAATAGGTGCTGAGGACCAATTTTGGGGCGAGTCAGCTTTTAGGTGCCAGAAATAGCTTTTCTGGGACGCAATTAAATGGCGTCCTAAGATAATTGATCAGCCATAATGAACTTTTCATTCGGAATAATCTCATGCGTAGCCGTAGGTACTCGTCGGAGGCAAGCTCAACATATTTTATTTTGTCTCTAGCGCCCTGTGTCTTAATGCTGATGTTCCGTGCACAAGCGTGATACTGGATAGTGGATAACTGGATAACGTTTTGATGTTGTGTTCCGTGTCTGAGGGGCGTGCTGAGCTACTGCTGTTTGTTTGACAGGCGTCCCGTGTCACGGGTACACGGGAATACTCTAAGTGTTCGTCCCACGTCTCATGCTCCCGCTGGATACCTACTGCTTGTTTTTCCTCTGTCTCTGGCACTCACTGGATGACCCGTTGTTTGTATTACCCGTGTCTTAAGTGTCGCTTCGCTTGATAACCTAATGTTTGTCTCACGTCTTGTTCTCGCGCTGGATAACCTGCTGATTTGTCTCACACCTCAGGTACGCACTACATAACCTGTTTGTTCGTCCCATACTCCAGGTACGCGCTGGATAACCTGAGTTCTTCTTCCTTCACATGGCCGCGCCGGATAACATGTTTGTTTGTTTTACACCCCAGGTACGCGCTGGATAACCTATATTTGTTTCCCCAATTTGTCTCACACCTCAGGTACGCACTACATAACCTGTTTGTTTTCTCACACCCCAGGTACGCGCTGGATAACCTTTGTGTTTCCTTCATACCCCAGGTACGCGCTGGATAACCTCGTATTCGGTAAGGTGGACGTCACGCGACACCCGGACGCCGCCCAGAAGTACCGCATCAGCACGTCCAGCTTCAGCCGCCAGCTGCCGACCGTGGTGCTGTTCGATGGGGGCCAGGAGGTCACCCGGCGACCCGGCTTTGACGAGAAGGGTCGCCTGGTGCCCTTCACCTTCACACAGGTAGGCGGACAGCCGCGTGGCTCCAACATCTGGTCAAGGGGGTTCGTTTTGTGTTCTGTGAAATGGTCAGTATCGTGAAAATTGCAAGTGATAATTGCATTGCATTGCAACATTTTTATGTGGAATGCCAAAGTGATGTTCGTAAAAATGTTGATAGCAGTATCGGCATTCGGCAGTACCAAAATAACGACCATATTTTTCTTGCTCTTCACACATTATCATGCTTACATGGAGGGCCGCTCTTGTATAACTATCATCTAAGACCAAACTGACAGTAATATAGCCAGCACTTATCAGCGCAGATCAGCCACGACTGGCATTCACTTCTCGCACCGCGTCCGGCGCTCGTCTCTTACATCTGTCACCGCTCTGCCCGACAGGATAACGTGGTGGCGGCCTTCGACCTCAACAACGTCTACCAGAAGTGCAAGGACGAGCTACCGCGCTTCCGCAAAATCGAGGCCAAGAAGACCAAGTAGCGGCCCACCTCCGTGCTTTCTGTGAAGCTCATTTGTGCGCGTGTGCATGCTGCGTGCCTGGCCACGCAAGTTGCTGTTTGTATGAGCTTGCGTGCGACGCGTGTTGAGGCGCAAGATATCCCAGTATGTGCCATAGGGTAGGTATGTCTCATGCTGGCGTCGCTGTAGTTTGTGCAATAGGGACGATGTCTGGGAGCTCTGGGATCGCTGCTGTTCTCTGTGCTGTTCTGCGCACGTCACTCCATCCGATCCCATGGTGGCGTGGTCCTCCGATGACGTCACCGCGGCTCCGCTGAACGTCCTTCGGCCCGCTGTGGTCTGACAGTGAGGACATGAACTGTGAATCTCGGTTCGGCTGCGCGCCGGTCACCATAATTCAGTGTTGCCATCATGTTCTGTACCGTGTTTCAGTTCATTAGAGATGAGCTTCATGCCCAGAGAACGACATGTTGTGTAGTTGGTGCGAGCTGCTGCGCTGGTCTCAAATACATTGGCAGGTACGGTCGCAGTCGAATGTTATAGCAGTGGAGTGTAAAACAAATCGATCTGGGTGAATATGCATGATAAATGGGTTACGGACAAAAGTACGTAGGTATTGTAAATGTTCGTTGGTATGACAAATGTACAAACAAAAGTGTTTATTGCAAATGTACGTAGGGCGCAAAGTAAGTGGAGACATCAAAATAGGTTTGGTTAGTTTGGTAACGCTAGGTCAGGCCATTTTTTTTAAACTAAACGAGCTTATGTCCTTCTGTAGATATTAGGAAATGTATTGCTTACACCCTACGTAGCTGTCTGCGCATATGAGCATTTGCCTATGTAGGCACTTCTTTTGTCCACTCCTATGCTACGCCTTTGAGCGGTACTACACGTCACGTTACTACATGGCTACTTTTATTTTCCAAGTACGGGAAACCTATACCTCGGTCCTCGAACATTTTTAGATTCTACTTTTTTAGCTTTTTCAAATTGGTAGGTTCATGAACGGTTGGTGTCTGGTGATGTAGTCTTTAGTTTGTCGGTGATGTAGTCGCCTTGAGTCAACCATTATCGTACGTGGACTGTGTAGCAGGCAATAGGTGTCGCCCTAATCGACACAGATATCGCGGTATTTGATATACCATTCAACAGATGGCGTCAGCTCACCATTTACACTTACACTGTACCTATTCTTTGCGCAGAAATCAATGTTGAAAGTGGAGACATGTTCCAAACCAGTTTATATTGAATTAGTTCCAAACTCAAAACGCAAATACCACGTTGCAATCGCGGTCATATTGAGCGCAATAGTTACCAAATCTTACCACTTCTTTGCCGGTCTGGGCTTGTAAAAATGTTGCAGCTCTGGGGCAAGCATCAAACTACGTCATTTGTAGATTTACTCCTAAAAATCTTATACTTCTTGACAAAGTTAGTAACTGTTTCAAATATATACAATTATATCCCGGTTAATGTTATAAGTAATTTATTTTTAAGACATTGGAACTAGACATTTGTCAAGTATTTTCATATTACGTCATATATTATGGCTTTTTCTCATACCCTACATCGATACCGTTTGGATTTTAGACCGATCCTTGAGATCCATGTTGGCGTCATTCCAGTTCCTAACGGCGAGGTGGGGGGAGCGCTGGTGTGCCGTCTAGGATCTGGAATCAGTCGCTTGACGCTTCCTGAGTGTGACCAGGCGTGTGCGGTCGCTGTGACCTGCAAAATCGTTTGGAAGAGACTGTAAAACGTTTGCTGTTTCCCTGTTCGATAAACAGAGAAGGGCGTTCAAGAAATCACCGGCTTTAGCTGAAGCTTGATTTGAAGTCAATTGGATTTATATTTGACAAGTTTTCAATTAAGTATCCACAGAATCTAAATATTTAAGATCGCTCACAATTAGAGTATCTGCTGCTCTGTGTTACTCTAAAGCATAAAGATTACCTGTCAATCAGAAACAACCATGGCGGAGGGAGGAGTCAAACCAAATATATCACAGCAAGCACTTGTGAAAAATGAGATCCCAGATGTGAAATTCATTTCAACTCCATCTGGGGAAGTTACTCCAACAAGAGCATCATCAGCTGCCTCAGGAGGAAGAAGAATAACAGCCCAGCAAGGCATATCTGTTGCTATTCTCTGTTTTATAAATCTGATCAATTACATGGACCGGTTCACAGTGGCTGGTGAGTGCAATTGCTAGGTGCAGCAGCTCTGTAAACATTTTGTATTTGTCAATCTCTACACACAAATTCAGGTATAATGCAGAGCTGGATCACCAACTCTGGACCTTTTCATCTCAATTGCTATCTCAGTTTTTTTTTTTGCAATGAGACTAAATCTCAAATCATGTATTTTTAACCATGTTTTGCTGCAGATAATTGCTAAGCTCAAACCTTGACATGCTTTTATTTTGTGTTTTCAGGCATCCTGACTGAGATCCAGGACCACTATGGGGTCAACGACTCAATGGCTGGACTGCTGCAGACTGTGTTCATAGTCTCCTACATGATATTTGCTCCTCTGTTTGGGTTCCTCGGTGACCGGTACAACAGGAAGTGGATCATGGCTCTGGGGGTGTTCATCTGGTCACTGACTACACTGCTTGGATCATTTATGGAGGTAAGCACAAACCAGTAACTCTTTGAGCAACCTAAGACTGAGTTAGGAATCACATCCTCATTTCACAGTCAATTTCCAGCCACTTCAGCTGCTAATCTGTAGCCAACCCCCAAAATAGCTCCTGAAATGGGTGCTGGCCAGTGGTCAACAGTTTGTTGATGTTTCTAATTTGGCTTCAGGATGAAACATAAGTTGATGCCATCCGTTACTCGGCAGTCGGCCACGGTCGCTGCCGGGCGACCTGCCATCCTGATCCGTCCTGACGCTGGTCCATCCCGGCTGGTGGTCGCTATTCAAAACCGAGATCCGGGGTCACCCCAGATTTGGCTGGAACGAAGGCATTTCATAACGCTCATTAGTATAGTACTTATTCGGTTTAGGGTCCATGCAAAACACGTGGATGCTACGGTCAGTTTTCGGGTCTATCTGACGGTTGTGCAACCATTCGGCTGTGCTGGATCGCCAGTGAATTGCATACGGGAGGTCAGTTGCAGGTTCAGGTCAGCCTCGGGTCACACCGGACCAGGTTGGGTCACGCCCCCTCCCCATTCTTCATCGCGGTTCACGGCGCGCGGCGCGTAAAACGCCGGCCGGCGCGCGGCGATCACACGACAGCCGGCGGCGCCGGCCTCGCCGACCAATCAGAGGCCGCCGCTAGAGTCACGCCAGCGGTGACGTCACGGTGTGGGCGGGGCCGACGCCGATTGATCGCCGGCCACGCGGCACTTGGCGCAAGCCGTACGGCCGCGGAAAACTGGGACGGCACCGTGTCTGAGGAAAGGGGAGGGGCGGGCGACCTTCCCACGTGGGTTGGGCCGGCGCCTACGGTCTTCTGATGGCTCAGGAGCGAAACCCCGCGACTAAACAGGGCGAGAATGATTCAGGAGGATCGATCATTGAATCATACAATTGGATGCAATTCGACGACTCTGCCGTTTGGATATGTTCTTTTTTTATATATTATATCCAGTAGCTGTCGGCCTCACAACTATTGATATGTTCAATGTATTTCGAATCATTCCATTGCATGGTTTAGTATTTGATTCGATCACACACACAAAAGACATGGTACACCTAGCCCGTCCCCCCCCCCCCCCACACACACACGTACACGCACACATGCACAAACACTGCCGCAGTAGACTGATGAGTGCAGAGCAGCCAGCGCGTCACAATTTTCACGGATATGACAGAAGGCAAAAGCGCTAGGCAGCAAGGTGGCGAAGAAACTCAGCGTGTGTTCCAGAGCTAGTGGTGGAGGGTGGGAGGTGGTTCCAGGAGGTTGCCGCTCGGTAGGAAAAAGCTCGTCTCGACATTGATAAGCGATAATTTGGTAACTCTAATGCACCCGACAGCGTGGAACGTGTGGCGCGCGCAGACACAGCCGCCCGTGTTGTGAACAAAGTGCGTAATGCCGCGGGAGCGAGCGGGTCCTTCAGCGCTCTGAAAACACGAATGTTGTCGCGATAGGTGACTAAATCCGTGATTTTGGGCCAGCCCAGTGCAGACAACACGGGGGAAATGTGATCACGGTGTTTCGCCCCAGATACGATTCTAGCTGCGAAATTAATGACTTTCTGCACCCGCTTGAGGTGACAACCTACAGCCCCGCCCCAGACTGAGAGGCAGTAAATGATGTGGGGGAAGACATGACATTGAATGAGAAGTTTCAAAACATCAGCTGAGAGGTGATGTCGAATTTTGTAGAGAGAAATAAGGACGGCATTGTATTTTTTGACGACACTGGAAATGTGCTTTTCCCAGGATAGGCTGGGATCAATGGTTACACCTAGCATCTTCACTTGAGAAGATGGCTTGAGTACATGTCCCGGTAGGTTTAAATGGAAAGCTGAGGCTTTCTTCAGGTTCTGGGGGGTGCTAGAAATGAGAAGGCTAGTCTTCGATGGGTTCATTTTCAAAGAGTTTGACGTGAAGTAGTTGAGAACAGCACTGAGGCTTTCCTCCTGTCTCGCTTTTAGGGTAGACAGAGATGCGGGGTCGGTGGAATCTAGTAACTGTGTGTCGTCGGCATAAGAAACCAAGCGTCCGTGGGGAACATATGCTGGAAGATCATTTGTGAAGATGCTGAAGAGGATGGGACCAACTAAGGAGCCCTGTGGAACACCGTGAGACAGAGGCAAAGATAGAGACCCGCCTCTCACTACCTGTTGCCGACCAGACAGGTAGCTTCGGAACCAATTCGGATCTATTCCATACCAGCAGAGTTTCGTAAGGAGGACGTCGTGATCAACGCTATCAAAAGCGCGGCTCAAGTCAATTGAAGTTACAGCTACGATGTCACCCTCGTCGATGCGCCGCGTCATCCACTCGATAGCATCGGTCAAAGCATCCTCCGTCGAGTGAGCAGCTCTATATGCATATTGCGAATTGACCAACAGGTGATTAGTAGCAAGAAAGGACGACAGCTGCATACAAACAACTTTTTCACATAACTTCGAGAGCACCGACAGGAGAGAGATGGGCCGGAAATTACTCGGGTTATCTATGTCGCCGGACTTATGAAGTGGTACGACGGTCGCGAGTTTCCATGATAATGGAAAATGACATGATATTATCGATGCATTCACGATATGCAGCAAGTGTGGACCAATCACAGGAAAACATGCTCTGATTGCGTGTAGTGGCACACCGTCATGCCCCACTGCTCTAGATGCAGACAACTTTCGCAACGCCAAAGACAGTTCTGATAGTGTAGCCGGCTTCAGGCGCAGACCCGCTGACGTCACACGCGGCGGCCTTGGCGGGAGCCGAGAGGGACCGCTGACGGCCAGCTCCGCAGCAATTTTCGATCCGACGGTGGCGAAATGACGATTGAACTCATCTGCCTGTTCTGTCGGCATCCCACATATGCCTTTTTTACCCCCACACGCAGGACGCACCGCAAATTCAGATATGTTGCGCCAAAAAGATCGTCGATCAGATAACAAGTGAGCTGACAAAAAGTCGCGTTTACTTTTTAATAGACGCCCTTTCACAAGGTTCCGCAATCTCCGGTACACATCTCTATCATCGACGGATCGAGAACGTTGCCATGTACGGAAAGCCGTATCTCTTTCACGCATGAGTTGTTTAAGCTCTTCATTATCCTCTATCCAGGGGCACCGTGGTCGACGAGGGGTTACAGTTTTTAGGGGGCAGTGAGTGTCCACAACCTTCCACCACAGATTTAGAAAAGCGGCTAATTTCTTGTCCACGCTATCCGCGCTGTACATTTCACCCCAGTCTGATAGTAGCAAAGATAGGCAAACGGCATCCCAATTCACTTTCCGCCAGGGACGTGCCTTGAACGGGGACGGCCGACGGCTCTGACGACGGAGCTGTGCTCGAACGATGATTGTGAGGTGATCGGCGATTTGGTCAGATGATGTTAGGACTGAAGCGTTTTGATCCGGAACATTGCTGATGATGTGATCGATGAGTGAAGTAGAGGGTTCTAGATGTGTTGGCTCGGTGACTAGTTGAGTTAGACCCAGTTCGTTCAAGGCGGCTTTGTACTGACGTACTCCAGGAGCGTCATGTTGCAATAAATTTATATTTGTGTCGCCCAAGCAAAAAACTGGCTTTCCGTAGCCGAGCGCGTGTTTTAGCTGATCTTGGAGGTCGTCGACAGCGCTGGCCACCGATGTGGATGGTGCTCGGTACACCACGCCGACTGTGACCGAGCGAAGACCCCTGCCGCTGATGCTGAGCCAGAGAGTCTCGCAAGGCCCGGCTGCAGGGATTGGCAGAACACTAGTAGTCAGCTCCTCACGATGTATGATAGCCACACCACCTCCACGAGCAGTACCTCTCTGCCCCGTTTCGGGTTGGGATAGCCGATCTCTTCTTATGATCTGATATCCGGGGAAAGCTAAGATTCTGCTCTGAACGGGTTTTGAGAGCCATGTTTCCGTCACGCATAAAACGTCCAAATCTTGTTGCGTTAACAGTTGATTGATTTCATTAAGCTTCGGTACGATAGAGCGAACGTTTGAATGACCGATATTCAGAGTGTGCCGGGGTAGACGTCGGTTGGTTTCTCCCAGTGAAGGGTGGCGCTCTACACGGCGGGCCCCACTGGCCCCAACGCCTTCCTGCCGGCTGCTGTCCGCTGGCAGGCCCGGCCCAGCCCGGGGTTCAGCCGTCCGGTCTCGTCCTGCATGGACGAGTCCGGGGCTGCCTGTTAGGGGGATCAGGACACGGCCGCGGCTCGGGCACCGCTCGTGCTCTATGGCACGTCTGCGGCGCGCCTGGACGTGGCGGCCGGCCCGTCTCCCCCTGCAGTGCCTCCTTACTCCGCCGCTGGGTGAGAGATTAATGGGTCTGTCCATGAGGGATTCTCCCCTGGTCCGAGTGTCCGACGACCGTCGGAGTCGACGGCGGTGGAACGTGCGGCGGTAGACGACGACCGAGCCGTGTGATTGGCTGGTGGAGCTCTTCTAAAACCGGTAGAATTTTGGTCGAACGAAACGAGGGCCATGGCAAGGCTTTCGATTGTCATGAAGAGTAAAACAAAACTTGAATATTATTCGCAAGCCCACAAGATGAGGGACGAGCGAAAAATCACCACGCATTGCCGAAGCTAGCACTGTTCGACATCGCTGATACTTGAAAGCACACTGGCACTATTTCCGCGGAAAAAAAACTGGTAAAACGACAGAGCGCACGCAGGGGCGGCTGCCAGCGAGCGGCGCTCAGCCCGGTCAACTGCCCTGCTCTAGTTAGTAAGAGCTTGAGCAACCTTCCCGGTCAAAAATGTTGGGATGTCATCCGTTCCGTCGAGTTTCAACCGCTTCCCTTCGAGCCCATCATCCTGCGTGCTCCGGGCAGGTGACCGCCGTGTGAACGAACTCGGACCGGCGCGGCGCCGGACCGGGGCCGGCCAGTTCCGATGGGAAGGGGATGGGGAGGATGTGCGTCGGTGTCCGGTTTGCTCCGGCACGTGATCGCACGCCTGGTCGATGGATGCTCGATAGTCCGCTCGATGCCGGGTGGGATATGTCGATCGCCTGCTGCGATCTGGATTGAAGCTGTTGCGTTTGGTGACTGTTGCAGACTGGACTTCGATCTTTCTGTTGGTCCTACTCTTTTTGCAAGGTTTTTTTTTAAGGTAGCTGCTCTTCGCTAAATATGATGAAATCGTTCGTCACTGATTCGTTACAAGTTCGTCACAAGTATCCCTGATATCTCCATCAAATTTTGCGGAGTACTTTTGCGAAGCGGAGCAACAGCTTTGCTCGGATCATCCTATTCCGTGTTGCCTGTCTGCATAGGTGTGGTGTCCTGCTTTGGGATTGATCGCGCTTCTAAACCTGCAGACGGCACCGCGAGCCAGCATTCATTACGGGACCGGTCGCCGACCTGGCCTTCCCCCCCCCCCCCTCCGAGGATCGACTGAGCTCCAGACCTGTTCTCGACTCCGGCCGGGCTGTGAGTTCCGCACGATGAGGCACCGTGCCGGACGCTGACCCTGACTGGTGGGCCGAGAGGGGCCGCCCACGGGGCTAGTCCCGGGCCTCTCACTTCGCGTGCCGGGCTCGCGGACACGCCCTGGGGTGATTCAGCGGTGGCTGCCCTCCAGTCAGTGGACCCGGCCGGGATTGGCGCCGGTCCGTCTGGAGCTAACCTCACCCCTCTCCTACCCCACCCGCCCTCACGCCGGGTGGCGCGGCGTTCCTCGGGCTTCGCCGTCCGCTGTTTACCTGCGTAGCTGTGTGTCATTATGACGTCATTGGTAACGGACCGGGCCGACCGCCGCCGTCTGTTGTCGGCGAGTAGTCATGTGTTGTATCTATGACGTCAGTGGTGAACGGTTTTGGCCGGGGTCTCTGCCGTGCCGTGCGCGGTCTCCTCTCGCCGCGGTCAGCGCCGCCCGCACGTGGCGGTCGACGTGGCGGCGGCGGCGGCGGCGGGGATGACGTCAACGTCGGCTCCGACGGCCGCCCCCGCCCCCGCCCCCGCCCGTTGCCCAGTGGCGTGATGTCGGAAGGCGGAGCGTCCCGGCCACGCGCAGCCGGGTGGAACGACATCGAAAACCACGCCCCAAAACCGAGCTCGATCGGGGATGGAAATAGTTCAGGGGTAGAGCTGCCGGTTTCCGGAAAATTGGCACCCGGTTGAGACTGGTACTCGACGCAGGCATGATGCAAACTTTCGTAAGAGCCAGGAATGCCGAAGTTTTTTTTTCTATTGACAGACTGTTCTGTCACCGTATGTAGGTATTCCTACGGAAGAAGCTTAATACTTATGAGGCTTCGCTGCTCAATATTCCGCCTCGGATGTAGCCGTTGTGATAAGGTGTCACCTATTTCGGTACATTGCCCGAGGTCAGCCCATGCTGGCGCTGCACTGGCACGCCGGCGATCGAGCTGTAGGCGTCTTGTCCGCTCCGTGTCCGCGTGGCTATTTTCGCCGCTCGGCTGTCGCGCCGATGTGGTGGTCGAGACACGCTCCATCGTAACGGTATAACGGCATGTGACTCTTGTCACGTGATACGTGTAGTGTCTCGTGACGCTCGTACCATCATGTGATGCATTCTTCTGCTAACGAACTACCACGCGTCGTAGAATATGGCCGTGGGGCTGCTTCTCTGTCGCCATGCCGGGACTGCATCTTTGCGACAAAAATGCATGCCATAAAGTGCATCACGTATCTGGCACACCAATGGGTCGGCTGCGACTGCGCTGTTGCTAAGACAGTCAGGGTTCAAGGCTGTTGTCGGCCCT
Organism: Amphibalanus amphitrite; assembly: GCF_019059575.1. Classification (NCBI taxonomy): domain Eukaryota; kingdom Metazoa; phylum Arthropoda; class Thecostraca; order Balanomorpha; family Balanidae; genus Amphibalanus; species Amphibalanus amphitrite. Next base: position 52,976 of record NW_024883381.1, read on the forward strand.
GCCTTGTTGCGTCTGAAAAAGGAGTACGGATGCTGTATTCATGGATGCTGAACTCATTCACGTTGCTATAGAAGAGTTATGTATTGATGATTTGTTGCTGGTCGGCACGAGACTAAAGGTGAATAAATATGAGTTAGGTATTTGGTCTTCAGGTTTGGGGCTATGGTTGCCGAATGCTGGCAAACGAATAGTTCAGTCTGAAAGCAGTAGTTTGTTCTCTTCAGAGCTTTACGGAGTCCGGATCATGTTAGTTATTATTATCACTCGTTGTCAGTCCTGCTGTCTTCGTTGCTGGGCTTTTCTGTCACTTAAAGCATCACTGTCACCAGTGACGTCAGAGTCCGTGCCGCTCCAGTGACGTCAGAGGCCGTTACGCTCCGGCCCGGTCTCTGGGAGACGGCCGGCGGTCCGGCAGATTTCCGTGCAGATTGCAGGTGTGGCAGAGCCGGCCGGCTGGCCGGTGGGCCAAAGATAGCGCTGTCAGCGGCCGGCTGGGTCGGCCTCAAGGGCGCCTGGACGGTGGATATAGTGGATGCCAAATGGACGGAGGGGTGGTCCGGTGCCGCCCTGGGTGGGCAGTGTAAAGGGGACAGGGGTGACACGAATATGAGGTCAGGTGGATGGTAGTGCTGTCAGGAGACTCGCTTCGGGGCGATGCGTTTATGCTCTTAGTCGACGGAGATTGTATTCGGTTTTGGATAAACGTTATGCTGCTTTTTATCTGTCACCTTTGTTGCGGAAAGAGCACGGAGATCTTGAATGAAGCGCGGATAGAGCGCGGTACCCATCCCATTCATAACCACACCCAGTCAACTAACTATAGCCGCGGAGCGTGCAAAACTTGCTATTTTAGGCTCCTTTTGCCATGTGGAGTGTGTATTGTGCATACGAGTACACTATCCCCTGCCTAGTGAATATTTCAGTTACATTGTAGCTTTATTTCCGGTCCCCATGGTGTCAGCAGAACCTCGAAAATAAACGAGCTTTTATAATCGCCATGACCCGATTTCCACCATCCACACGTAGGCCCTGCTCGGCCTCGCCCTGCATAAAACTGCAGAGCACGCTTCACGGTGAAGTCCGGCCAAAACCGGACCGCACAGCGCTTCACTGCACTCCATGTCCATTGCATGTTCATGTGTCTGATGGGGTTTAACGATGGCTGGCTAGATGCTGGCCGGCTGAATGCTGACCGGTCCGCCCCGGGCTGCTGGTGGGGTCTGTGCGGTGCTGGGCCGGCCCAGCCCTGGGGCGAGGCTGCAGCGGTGCCGGTGCACAGGCCGCGGCCGCAGCCGGCTGGGCGCGGTTATGGGAGAGAGGGACGCCGATCTCTCTTCGCGTTATCTCTCAGCTCTCTCCGTACTTTTCCGCCCCACCCTCTCCCTGGGTTTGTTGTCGAACCCGCGAGTTGTCAGGATAGTCCGCACTCGACCATTTCCACACATTACATTTAGCTTTACATTTACATTGCATTTGTGCTTAACTTATTTGGGTATGATGCACTGTAATACGCTTTTGTATGTGGCGGGCTAACTCAGTTTACTAATTCCCGTATTCGGCTATCAGTTTATGTTGTCCTTAACTTAGTTGAAGGTGTGCACTGTACTACGCAGCACTGCGTGTACGGGAGTTGTGATTTATAATGTCTGTGTTCCATTCTAGCGATTACTTAAAATAAACGTTCATTGTGCAATACGAATGTCTGAGTGGCTCCGTCGAGATGCTTTATTTCTCCACTCCTCCCTGTCCCCTGACCTCTGCTCTGACCCACCTCCCCACTCTCTACCCACAGACGTTCACCGGGTTCATCCTGATGCGTGCCGCGGTGGGTATCGGCGAGGCCAGCTACTCGACCATCGCACCCACCCTCATCTCCGATATGTTCGCCAAGGACCTGCGCTCCATCATGCTGGCCGTCTTCTACTTCGCCATCCCCATCGGCAGGTAGGCCGAGATGCTGGACGTGTTGAAGTTGGTGACATTTTGGAACTGTGGTCGAGGTCGTGTTCATTCTCCCTCGCTCACTGTTGCCTGGTTACTTTTACGCTCGTGTGCTCACTCACACTCGATCCCTTTATTGCTCTCTGTTCCACCTTGAGAACTTTTTTCACTGTCCTCTGATGTGAGGTTAAATTGAAATGAGAAAGGCCAATCTCTAGTGATCCCTCTGACATCAACAATAACCTTACTTACTTTTGATGAACACATCATAAGTTACGAACAATTGTAAGTTTTGATTGTAACGTTCGCCTTTCTCGCTCGCCATCTGATGACCTTTATGTCTATTTGTCGTATGCCGTCTATTTGTCCTATGTCGTAGCATAGTAGCGGCCCGGCGGCCCAGCGGTGGTCGACCTTTCGAGCTGTTTGTTTTGTTGCCGGTCTTCTGTGCGGTATATTGACGTGCCTGTATGTACAGTGCTTTAGCGCCTATCAGCTGTCCTTTCATCAGGGGACACGCTTGTATGACGTTATGGTTAAGCGGTAACAGCATGATTCCTGAGAGTCATTCTATTCGCTCATAATATAAAACATTTAACTATGTCCGTCAATTCTCGTTATCCTCCCATCACTCAGTCTCGCTTATAGCCACTGTAGTTTAGCAGCAGTCTCTCATCATAAGCTCATCCCAATATGCTCTTCAAACATGCTGTGCTGCTCGAAGGTTCAGCGTTGGAGTCTTTTCGACAATGCCCGCCCTCGCTCGGACTGGTTTTGATCCGATTTGGCGTTATGATGTGGTGCCATTTGGCGCATTGGCGGCCATCTGTTGGTATGGCTGGCCGCCGGATGTGGCGACGCTGACTGACCGCCCCCGCCCCCGCCCCCGCCTCCGCCTCCGCCTCCGCCCGCCCCCGCCCCCGCCCACACCCATGCCTCCGCCCCCACCTCGCCCCGCTCACACCCATGCCTCCGTCCATGCCTGTGGCACGCCGATGATTGCAGTGGCCCGCGGTGACGCTGCGAATGACGTTTTCTCCCTTTCCTGGCTATGTCGGCTATTGGTGGCCAACGGCGGCAGCAGGGCCGGGTCGGTCGTGTTGTTACTCGGTATTCATGACTCTGGGATGTTACACGGTTTTTGCCTCGTATCGCTGGCTAGATTACCTTTCTCGTGTCCTACAGTGACCACAGGTAGTGTAGTTTGTCTCTCTGCCGTGCCGCGCTGATGGTCCCTGGGAACCGACAACTGCCTGGGAGTCTACCCAGCCTTCTACCACGTACACCAGCTGGCTTTGTGCGGTACAGATGAACTTACCCATCCCCCACCGCTCTCAGCCACTCCCGTTCTCTGTTCCTTTCCAGCTGAGTATGGCCGACCTTGATCTAGCGTCAGGCGCCAGCCGACACGGTTTAAAGTCCACCATCGCTTCCTGTAAACATACTACAGCTCTAATTGCCGAGTATGTACGGGTGCTAATTGCTCCAACTGCTCTCCCTAGCATCAAATTATCACCAGTTGTGCGTGTCTCCTGTGCGTATGGTGCGTGGTGACGTGGTCGAATTGTGACACTCAGACCACACTTGTGCGTGAGGCTATCGCGCAGAAAAGGACGTCACTGGTCACGTCGGTGGGCTATTTTTGATGTATAGGGCTTGTTAGTGCGGTATGCTCGGTCCTGGGCATCTTTAGAGCTGGTGTGCTGTATATTTGTGAGCTTTTGATCCGCGTTGGGAGACTGATAACAACGTAGATGCGTGATTATGGCAGCCGAATTCTCCGTTACCATGGTTACCATGGTTATTAGCTAGTACAAAGCAGGACTTTTTCCTAGTAAATCTTCTCGGTGATGTGATTTTAGTGCACGAACCTACCTTCTCCACATGTTTATAAGAGTTTGTGTATGTTCGGGCGTTGATGGCACCAGCTATGAAATGTAAACGCAGACCTGACCTTTTGACGGGGTCTGGAAAATTGGCCGAAATCAGCGCTCTTTCTTACATCTGTACTCAATCACTGGAGACATTGGATACGTTCGTACCATCGCATAGCCATGCACCAGCGATGTTTGGCGTTTCGCTCTCAATAGCCCCGGCAGGCCACTGCACGCGAAGTTTATCAGTCTGATGGCTGAAGAGACGCGTCCTCGATGCTATCTTACGCGGATGTTCTGATATTGCCAGTGCGTGTGTTCGATTGGGGAAGCGTCGTGTCTGTTTTGTTCGTTGATACCTAATCCGGGCTGAATCTCTATCGTCAGGTTTGATGGTCGTTTGGTACACACAGTTCCGCGATTAGTGTGATAGGGCAGCATAATAACGTCGAAACAACGGGCTTTCACTGATTTGTATTAACCCAACCAGGCTATTGAAGGCATAATAAGGCGAGTTATTTCATTTTGTCTCGGAGTTTTCAGTCATTTTTTTTTTATAATTCGCTTTTGGTTAGTGGAGCATACAGCGTCCTTACACTCTCCGCATTTAATCAAACCAAGCAATATGCATCCAACAACTTCGCCACATGACAGCTGTCTTTTATATGACTAGCACTCCAGACTCCCTGATCCCGGCAAAGCGCCACCTCTATCCCGGCTCTATATCATCGCGAACTGCGCACGTCTGTGCTGATTTGCCGTCTCCGTTCTCGCTGACTCTGTCTGTAAAGCCGGCGGGCGCAGCGCCGAGGGCCTTGGACGCCGTTTGTGCGGCTTTGTCGGCCGTGATGGTGGATCGTGCCCCATTGCGGACCTTTGTCTGAGAACGACTGCACTGCTGAGGACGGGGGTGGAGTCCAACTAGCGGTGGATACAGTAGCAGAAACAGTAGCATTAGTTGCATTGCAGCAGCCCCAGCGTTGGTGACAGCTGTTTGTTCCCAGTCTTGTCTTGCCTACTGCTCAATCTCTCCCGGAAAACCGGACATGACCGTCACTCAGTGTTGTTCCTTGTTACTTCCCGTTCCGTAGCCGCGGCCGAGCGCCCCATCCCCCCTGCACTGACGTCATCAAATGGGGCTTTTTGTCACCACCGTCGCACCCAATGTGTGTGAGTAACGCCGCCACAAGGCACGTCTGTAACTAACACTGCACAGGAAGACGTAGTTTTTCATACCTTTGATGGAGCCCAATAGACGGGCTGTGGTGCAGACAGACACGACTGTCGTCTCGACTTTTCTGTTTTGTTTTCCCTTGTATGGTCCATGTCCTCATGTGTGCTTGCATTGTCAAATATATCCTCTCTTCCGCTTTATCTACTTGCATTCATCATCTCTCTTCATGTTGGTTCCTTTTGTCTGTATTATTCCCTGCATTCCCTCGGTTTAATAACTATACTCGTTTCCATTCATGCTCTCTCCTCTTCTTCCCGTCTCGTCTTCCTTTGGTCTGTTTCTCCCATCCCTTCTATGTTGTCTCGCCTTCTGTTCCTGACCACCCCTCTCCCTCCCGGCAGCGGTCTGGGCTACATCGTCGGCTCTGGCGCCTCTTCGCTGGCCGGCCAGTGGCAGTGGGGGCTGCGCGTGACGCCCATCCTGGGAGCCGTCGCCGTCATCCTGCTGATTGTGGTGCTGGTCGACCCGCCACGTGGAGAGAGTGAGGGCACGTCCAACCTGCAGCCCACCACGTGGTCGCAGGACCTCAAGGCCCTCGTCAGAAAGTGAGTATTGAGTGAGGGATGTGGTGGTGGGGGGGGGGGGGGTGATCGCCGAGAGAATTTGGGTACGATGGGACTTTTTTAATCGAAGAAGGTAAAGGCCCAGCCAATCGTTGTATGTCATTTATGTGTCGTACAATTTTGGTAAGGATATCTACGGCTAAATCACACGTCCTGAATCGCGGCTGGATCAAAGCTGACCGCCGGGTTAAAACAGAACCGGGTGGATCGCGGCTGGATCAAAGCTACCCCGGTTCACAGTCGGGCTCTGGTTGGTTCGCGACTGGGTCACGGCTGAGTTCCTATGTCAGACCGGCATCTACCTGGCCTCCTGCCCATGATTTGACGTCGGGCGGCGTCCTTCAGATTCTGCTGTGACGCAGAGATGTCACGTGGTCTTCTGTGTGACGCAAATCTGTCACGGGACGACTGTGACGCTGCCCGACCAAGGTCGGGGTCGAGCGGAGCTGGGGACTGATATACCACTTGGTGTGTAGGTATACTTCATACTGGTGGTCAGTTTAAAGACAGAGCTGAAAACGAAAACTCGATCCTTCCGATCACTGGAAAAAAAGACCCGTTTCTGCAACATGCTGTTCATTTTCCTCGTAAGACACTTTATTTTTAAATCTCGTTTACTATTTCCTGTCCACATTTCCTTTTCCTGTTCACGTTAGTCATTGACTAAGCCTCACAGCTGAAGGCCCCACAGCTGAAGTCCGTTCGCTCCTATGTTGTGTCGGCCTGTCAGCTGTTGTCGCTGTGTTCCTGGCGCGGTGCCGGCCGGGCCCCCACCTGTCCTTCTAGCCCTGCCCTGCTGACGGGCTTGGCGTCGGTCGCCGGACGCGTGCGTTGTCCCGGTGTAGGTATCTGCGAGGTGCGCGGTTCTGCTGTGCGTGTGTCAGATACTGGGTGGAGAACGCAGCTGTTTTTTTTTTATGTAGTCGGGCTGGGGGTGGTCCAAGTCGCCATCGCGTGACCTATTGACAGTGTGCCAGGTTGATAGAGGGTGGGGTGAGAAGTCAGAAAGAGGGCGGGACGATACGAGGTCGGGGAGAGACATGTAGAGGTCAAGGAGAGAGTGTGAAGAGGAGGGGTGGGAAGACGCCTTTCCGCGTCAGCCAGAAGCGCTAATTACGGAGGAAACCCTACACTACCATAACTCTTTTAGTGTCACGGTGCTTCCCTGGAGAAATTGGGTCAATGTGTCATCAACCACCTGGCCCCGCTCCAGCCTAGGCCATATCCCCTGCGGCTACGTCCCCCGGGTAAATTTCCACCGACCAGCGACCGGGCCGGACCTGTCTAAAGAGACCGAGCCCACCGCGGGATCCCAGAAACAGTAGCTAATATCGGCTCCAATGATAGCCGTTTGGGCGAGGCCCGTTTGAGCGTCTGCCTCCATTGGAGATTCCGTATCCGGCTTGGGTGGAGTGAAGGTCGGGGACTGAGTGGTCTGATGCCAGTTAGAGCGGGACAGGATGCGGGTGGCCCGGTGGTGTGGTTTGGGATCTTCTGACAGTGTCTCTCTCCTCTGTCGGAAGTCATGTGGGTGGCGTTTGGCTATCTCAGGTGGTAATGAGAGGAAATCCGCCCATTTTAGTGCATCCGTGTAACGAATGGATGGAGGCGGGTTGTATGACAGGTGTCCAGTGACTGTATGTGAGAGCTGTTTACGGCCAGGATTGATAAATGCCCACTGCCTGATAGGTTGACAGGTGCTCTTTATCGGTGAAGGGATCGATTACCGTTACTGCAATCTACTGATGGTGTCTTAAGTGAACTACACGGCTAAACTTTGCCCCGTGTGTACCTTGGCTTCTATCTTCTACGAACAATTGATTGTTGCTGTGCACTGTGCAGATTATCTTTTACTTCATATCCATTAAGCTATCGATCTGTGTTTTGTGTCGTTTTTGGCCTGCAAACCTAAATGTGTCCCACAGCGAATGCACTAGCCGCTGTTCTGACCTCTCCCGCCCTCTCTTTTCAGTCCGAGTTTCGTGCTGGGCACTCTGGGCTTCACGTGCGTGGCATTCGTCGCCGGAGCGCTCTCCTGGTGGGGGCCCAAATACGTCACCGACGGCCTCAAGCTGCAGGTCGGAGACGAGAACGCCGACATCAACGAGTAAGTGAACACGCCGCGGGTCCTGACGGCCTGGGAAGGACAGGGTATAGGGGGAATTTAGGTGTTGCTAGTTGACTTGGTGCGTAGATGTGCTTTTTTATCGTAGTGAAGTCAGTTACTCAAAATATCGAAATCATCATGACATTTCGCTAGACTAGAGGAACGAATGAACTCTGGATAGGTGTACTTAAAATGAGGCGCATGCCGTGTTTCGTATCTCGTGGCCTCCTCCAGCCTGAACGACCGGGCTAGAGGTCTTTAAAGTATGACCTTCATGATTAGCTTTGACGTGGACGCCGATGACCTTTGCAGTCCGGGCTCCCAAAACTGCCAACTCATTGTCCTACGCACGTGCGTAGTACTCTGGTACCTGGCACATGTGGTGCTTGATGGTCCTCAATGATCGCTGTATAAGAAAATTCAGTACGGATAAGTGCTCTCATAGAAACCACTATCTTGTGATATTTGTGTCAATTCATCCTACCACAGCCAAAAAAAAAAAAAAAAAACTGTTTTCTAGCAATACCACGCGGCCACGCCTCTTGCTGTTGTCAGAATGTTGCCTGGTCAGCCCAACAGCGTATTATGTAAGTTTTCGTCAACAAAGTCATTTTTGCTGTATGGGCGCCTTGTGTTCGTTTTCTTATAGCTAGTTACCCTGTCGACGGTTCGGCGGTGGGCCGACTGATCACTCACCGTTGCCATGCCGACCGGTGCGCTGCTGATGTGTTCACTGAATGTTTATCTATCAACCAGCCGTGGTTCTTGCCGTCTGGGACGGGTCTGTCGGTGTCTGTTGAGGTTCGGTTTGGGTTAGTGGGGTCCAAAGGGCTACGTGCTGGTCGCCTGATCCATAGTCGGTCCGATCACGTGTCATCCTCCCTCCCGACCACATGGTGCCACGTGACAACCGTAGTGTACCCGAGTACCACTGTGGACTAAGGTCACGTGATGTCCATTTGTCCGTGTGAGTGTGTCAGTCTATGTCTCGTGTCTTTCTCACTGACCGCGCCAGGTGGGGCGATGTGCGTACAAAGTCTGACGGAGGGGCACGCGTGCGAGCCGTGAGGTTCAAATGCCGACAGTGTTCTTTTAATGCGCAGGATAGAGATTATGTAAGCAATTCCTATCGCGTATGGCGGGACGCTTTGCTAGTTTCAACTTTCATTGCTCTATTTTTACACAATAATACTCTATCCAATCATTCTGCGGCGAACTAAATGTGGCTGCAACGGGTTACGTGGCTCGGTAGCCAGATGACCTTTGAAAACTTTGAAATAAGCTCTGCTATCTTGGCGGCCCGGCCGCTCCCGCCGCTGGCTTGTTGCTGAAACTCCGCTCGGGCCAGCTCGGGCCATCCATATTAATCGTCCGTGTAATATCGCTCGTGGCTCGGGCGTTTCCCCATGAGTAAGTAAATCGATACTTGTTGCTTATTGAGGAGTCCACTCAGCGTCAGTCCTGACGGCCCAGAGGGTCCGTCGACTTCTAAGCGCTCTAATCTCCCTGGTATAAGGGGTGTGCTGATTTGCTGTGGTGCTGGCTCTCTAACTAACAGACTCGCTGTGTTGTGCTTCCCTTAGGTTATCCTCTGCCAGTACTGTACCACTTACTCTGCATCTCTCCTCCCTGCGTCTTCTACCCTGACTTACCCCCCCCCCCCTTCTGCCCGGCAGTGTGTCGTTCATATTCGGCGTGGTGACCATGCTGGCCGGCCTGGTGGGCGTCTCCCTGGGCTCGTTCTCCGCCACCCGGCTGCGGCCGCGCTTCCCGCGCGCCGACCCGGTGGTCTGTGCTGCCGGTCTGCTGCTCTCCATGCCGTTCATGTTCGGCGGCGCCATCGTGTGCCAGTACAGCACCAACTGGGCGTACGTGCTGCTGTTCATCGGGCAGGTGTTCCTCAACCTCAACTGGTCCATCGTGGCAGATATGCTGCTGGTGAGTGTCAAACCCTGGAGCAATAGGAGGGAGACGGACGGGTGGGGATAATTTAGTGGATAGGGATGGGCGTGGAGATTGATTGAGTCCGTCCGGTTTCCGTTTTACCTAGGTGGTTTCTGTTTCGTTATATGTGACTTCGAGGGTGGCTTGATTCATAAATGTTGCTGTGGAATTTGGGGATCGTGATGGTACGACTGTTCGATGTAATATGGATGGGGCAGGGCTGCTGACGAAATGTTGGTCTAGTGCAGTGGTCGGCAGGTCATTCGGGGTCGTGCCCCCTTTTTGGGCGCCAGGCAGGGCCATTACCCCACCTAACAGATCCCATTGCTGACACAACCAAGTTTACTGAAATTCCATACCGTCCTGGAACTCTTTGGGTATTTGTGCATTTCCAATGCATCAAATTTAAAACATGACACTTCCTCCACAAAACATTTAATACCTATATCCCAGTAGCGGCGGAACACCTTCAATTAAGGGGGAGGGGTGGGGCACTGCCGACTTTTGGTCCCATTCTTTCCATGCAACGCCCATAGGGCTAATGTTAAAATGCAAAAATCAAAGGGGGCACGGTGCCCCGGTGCCCTCAACGTTCCGCCGCCTATGCTATATCCCATTTAACCCTTGTACGTATAGGGGCGGCGGGTGGTTTTTCGTTAAAAGCTCACGTAAAAGGCATTGGATCACGACCAAATTGTACCCGAGCCCATCATTTTTTTACCAGCCCGGAAAATATCATGACCTGAGACCAGTTTTACCAACAGAAAAATAACCGCCTGCCGGAATTTTTGCCTCAAGACCGCTTCACATACGGAGCGTAAACGCGATGGGCTCGTAAGCGGATAGGGCTTTACCGTTTACGCTCCATATGTGAAGCGATCTTTAGGCAAAAAATTCCGGCAGGCGGCTATTTTTCTGTTGGTAAAACTGGCCTCTGGACCCATAATGACCGTTGGCTTATGAGCTTTTTCTGGAGATCATCTTGAGCCATAAAATCTCACTTCAAGAAGTTATAGCGGGTCCTGGTTTTCTTGACACTTGTCATTGCCCTCTTGAATGAGACGGAATGACCAAGGACCTAAAAAATGGGCAGCAGCGGTTTCCTATTGTCACGGGTAGCACGCTCGTCTTTTTTATGCACAGCTCCATCTCAGAGTCCGAGAGGCCGCGGGGGTCCGATCGACTCCTCCCCCTTACGTTAGCGGCTGTTGAAACGCCAACAGACGGGCGACGGTTAAAAGTTGCAGCTGCTTTTGTACGACTGTACGGAGGGGTGAGATGGTGAGGCGAGCAGGTACATGAAAATTGGTATCTAATCAATGTGTGCTGTGCCTTTGGCCTGGGCTAATATTTGAACCCTGGGATGCAACAGTCACGATGGCTCCATCACTGGAGCTACAAACTCTAAAAAGATAGGCTTTCTCAGAATCCCTCATTACCCCCACCGAAAGGGCTCCATTACCCCCAAAGGGGGCATGCCCCACCATTTGCCGACCCCTGGTCTAGTGCATCGACTCGGTGGCATGAATTGGGGTTTGACTCGTAAAATGTTAGCTGTTGATTGTTGGGTGATTAATTGTGGATGGCTATACTTGCAACTCGGGTCGATATGTTGGGATGTAGCCGCTCAGTGGAACGCGAAGAGCTGGGCCCTCACAGTAGCCAATGGGCGCACGAAACTAGGGGGCGTCGTCAGTCGGCAAGTTCCCCGAACCGCCCTGTTTATTTGCTGTCTGGCTGGTATGCCCCGATAACGTTTCACTATCCGCAATACCAACTGTATAGATCACTTGGGGCCCTAGCTACATCTTGAGTAAACTGTCTCCTGGTATCCCCACTCTCAGTTATTCCCCGACAACAGGGGTATTCAGTCCATCTAAACAGTATTGACAACTGCGGTGGGATTAGTTCGGGAGTGTCTCGCTCCGTCGGGGCGCAGCCTGTCAGTGTATCAGCGAACGCTGGGTTCGCGGACTGAGCGTCCAAGTACGAGTACCTATACCAGTGTTTGCGCTGCTGTTCGCTATCGGGCTGGTCTGAGGTGTCGCTTTGATGAGAGAGATATCGAGAGTCGTCGGGGGCACTCAGATGATATCGGGGGAGAGGTACAGAGGCACCAGTCAGGGTGGAGGGTAGTTGGGGGGGGGGGGGGGGGTTTGACGCTCTTGATCTTACCTGGTTTGATCCGACATGACCTACCGACTTGACGTGATCTTACCTGACTTGATGTGATTTGACGCTATGTCACTAGAATCTTACATCGCCTTAAAACCTTACCGACGTACCGACGTAACCTTACCGAACCGGTCTGGACCCTGACCCGACTGGACCTAGCCTATCCCGACCAGACCTGACCTGACCTGACCTGACCTTTCCCGACCCGACCGATGCAACTCAGCTAAGCCCCGGGCGTGACCCTCCCGTCAAACTACCATGACTGCAGCTGTAACTATGGATTGGCGTTCTGGGTACTATCTGGTGCTGGTCTGAGCCCCATTTTCGATTGATTGGGGATCACATGTCAAAGTCAGCTGAGCCGGAGGCATCATCTGAACGCCGTCCAACAGCCGACAGACTGGCGGCATTTGTTTCACAGAATTGCCAGCATTTCAGCCACTGGCTGGACGTATGCCATTTGTTGATTGTGTCTGGTCAATCTGTCGGTTTAACATTCTGACTAGATGTAGGCGTTTGTATTAGGTTGTTTGCTGTGGGCGTGTTATTGTATTGAATATTTCATTCTCCATGTGGGTGTCTGATTTAATCCGGTTCATGTCTGCATAACGTCTATCGTGGGTATTTTATTGCGGTCGAACTATTTTTTCGTACCGTGGGTGTGTTTTTAGTATTGACTCTGATCATGTCTTGCCCCACTCTCACGGGTTCCCCGGTCGGCGAGCAGCTCTCCGCCTAGTGTCTAACACTGCGGACCGCCCTCCGCCTAGTGTCTTACACTGCGGACCTCCCTCCGCCTGTTGTCTAACACCGCCTTCCCCTTCCGCAGTACGTGGTAGTACCGACGCGCCGCTCCACAGCCGAGGCGTTCCAGATCCTGGCCTCGCACCTGTTTGGGGACGCTGGTAGTCCGTACCTGATCGGCATTGTGAGTACCGGGGGAGAGGGTCTGCTGATGTTTTTGGCAAATAGTGACACGGCTGTGGTTCATCCCTCAGTTCGCCACGGACGAAGTGTTTTTGGTTTAAACTTAGTGCATGCCATCACTGATGGCAATATGCACTAAGTCACGAAAAAAGACACGTCATGAAACTAGCCATAATTAGACGATATTAACACAAATGTAATGGGCGCACACTGATGGCCCATCAGTGTGTTCCCATTACATTTGTGTTAATATCTGCCAATTATGGCTAGTTTCATCACGTGTCTTTTTTCGTCTATACTCGGGCGTGCTGTCACGTCTGGTGTTTGGCGTGCGTCCCATGTTTGACCAGAGCCCGGCTCCGCCTGACAAGTCCTTCCCTCCGGCCAGGTCTCGGACGCCCTGCAGCGCTATTTCTCGTCCTCCTCCGACCCGACGTCCTCGGCAGCGGCCGTCCAGGCGGCGGCCAACACAACGCTCGGCCTGCCGCCCAACGCCACAGAGGCCAGCCTCGTGGAGACGGTATCGCTCGCGCTGGCCGCCCCCAGCTCGGGAAACGACGACGTCGACACGTACACCCAGTTCAAGAGCATGCAGTACGCCCTGTTCATCACCATGTTCGTGGAGGTGCTGGGCGGAGTGTTCTTCCTTATCAACGCGGCCTACATCGTCCGAGATCGGGAACGCGCACGCCGCCTGACAGCCGGTGAGTGAACTGATGGTAAAGGTGGCGCTTTTGATGTGTTTGGGGCTCCTTGCTATCCTCTGATCCTGATAACGGTGGTTATCATTATCATTTTGTACCCTGGTGCTGGTGCATGGAGCTAATCACTGCATTTGTTCTCATTTTTAATGCCTTTGCTGTAAGCCTATTACCAACCCTTTTTATTATTTATTTTTCATATCAAACTTTCAACTAAATCATCTGGCATTCCAAGATCCCTTTGAGTAATTTTTGTCTCCCTGTTTTTACGCTGTATCCATTTTAACCGACATTCGAGCACGGCGTCTTCCCTGATAGGTCATCTACATACCGGCTCGACTTTGTCTCAACTCTGTTTATCATGTTCTTCCTGTCCCGGTGTGCCCTGTGACATCCATCCCTCCTCCCCTCTCTCCTAACCGCTCCTCTCGTCCTCTCTCCTCCTCTCCTCTCCCCTCCTAACCGCTCCTCTGCCCCCCCCCCCTTCCCCGCCAGCGGTGCGGGCCGCCCTGGGGCGATTCCGGTATCTGAAGCGCCCTCGCTCCTCTTCCGTGCCTCCGCCGGTGGAGATTGGCCGCTTCCACCGCCGGCTCATGTCCACCTGAGTCCACATCCTCGCCTGTCCACCCGGTCCACATCGGATGTCCACACCTGACTGGCTCACGGTGAGGATCCACATCCCTTCCACTCAACTCCAGCGCAAAGCTGTCTGTATTTTACCCAACTGAGCCAAGCAGCTTGCAAGGAGAGGAGCCAACCTGCTGGGGAGCCAGTCTAAACGCTGCTTCGGCCTGCTTAAATCTGCCTTTAATCTCATAAACACTGTACTTGTATTTTGTTTGCTTTGGTGGTGGCTCTGTTTTTCTCTGTTGCTATTTCGCCTCATTTTGTATTCACCACTCTGTTCATTATATTTGGTGTTGGGAATCCTGTGCTGTTCCCTCGGTTCTCTATGTCTTTCTCTGGTTGTGTGCGGTCTATTTTCTCTGTTCCCGGGCGCCTGTCCCCTCTCCCGTACCGCTACTGAGCGGCTCTGATGGTCGATTACAGACGGGATGAGCGGTACAGAGCTCGTCCAGGGGCCGGCAGTGACGGCTCTGTGATCAGGTATATCGTGACGGGCGCGGCCGGAGGGTGCTATGTATTGTACAGTGTACAGAGACGCTGGCTGCACTGGGCCAGAAGGGACTGGAGCGTGCACCCCTGGGACTGATGGGTGCATCCCGGGGCTAATGAGTGCACCCAGGCCTAAAAGTACACCCGGGAGTGTACCTGGGCTGCGGTTGACGGGTGGCCAAGGAGTTGTGGGCGACTCCTGACTGCTCTACCAGCCTACTGGCGATTGCTCTTGGTGGCACAATTTGTTTGTGAATATCTGGGAGATATCACACTGTTAGCGGAAAATTAACCCGCGCCCCACTGGGGTCTGTGTATAACACGCCCTACTGGGGGGGGGGGGGGGCTATTCATAGCCCCCCCTCCTAACTCCGAAACTACTGGACCGATCGTCAAAATTCAAACGGCGTCTGATAGCCCCGGAAAAACTGTCGAGCGAAACCTAATTTAATTGACCTCGAGGTCACCGATGACGTCACAGGTCAGGTCAAAGTAAAAATTATTAGCATTTTGGCTTGTTCACATTTTGGGCTCTGGCCGCCGTCTTACAAGTCAGATCAGGCTCATTTTTGGTTTCCACACTCGTGAAGAGATGCTCTAGATACTTTGAGGGTACCAAACTTGTACTTTGATTTTCAGGTCAGGGTCAGGTCATCACAGGTCACGAAAATATTATATCATGCGTCGGTCACGTGACACATGTTTTATGGTCCATTTAGGCCATAGATTTCGAATTTGATGTCGTCTGTGTCATTTGAGGTCATTTGGAGTCGAATTTCGCTTAGGTCAGGTCACTTTCAGGTCAAAAAAGGTCAAATTTTGAAGTTTACATTTTTCAACAAAAAAGGTGTTTAATGGATGCAGTTTGAGCTCAGGAACACGATGGTGCCATTTATATTGGTGTACGATGTCAAATACGTACTGAAAAATTGATTTGAAAAATTAATAATTGTGAATTTTTTGCAATAATGCGTATAACTTAGCCATTTTTGAAGATATTTAGCTAAAACTTGCTAGAGTTAGTCAACATCATTTGTTCTGTCACATATATTCCGGTTTTTTCGAAAAGTCAAAAACTTTTTGAAAAAAAATATAAAAATATAAATTTTGAATATTATTATATAAAATTTTCGAAATTTTAAAAATTTTGAAAATCCGAGATAGCAGTTTGATAGCGCGGTCAATTCTGAGTCCTTTCATGCAAAGAAATTGGATCTAGCTTAAAAACTGAGCTCTTGGGAGCGATTGCCGTGGTTCAATGTTTTGCGTCGAAATCGGACGAACATGACGTCACTTTGACGTCATTTCCGGCCGATCTATGGTACCTACGAAGTTCAAATTTTGACACAAGGTGTCAAATTGATGCAGCCGAAGGTCCTGAAACTTTGGCGTCGATCCGTCAAGCGGTTTGGAAGTTATTGCAGAAAAACGGGAGGGGGGGCTATAAATAGCCCCCCCCCCCCAGTGGGGCGCGGGTTAAGCTACCAGGTAGAATATCGATTTGGTTACAATTTAGCTGAACTTTGGAGGACTCCACTGTCATGGATGTCAGCAGTCAGCTAATGTCAGCTGAAGAAATGTCATCTGAAGAAAGGACGATGGGAAGGCACTGTTGAAGCGCTGAAGTCAAACATTTTCACGATGATTTTATCCTCGTTTCCGAGCTGGAATCAGTGTTCTAAAATTGGATTTTCGTTGGGTGTGCCGATGAAGAAAAAAAAAATCCTAGGATGAGAAAAAAGGAAATAAATAACCGAAGTATATTTGCAAAATGGTGTAATGCCAATTTGTATGCCAACTGATAAACCAGGATTTCATGTCAGAATCTTGACAGGGTGCGAAACAAAAGGATGTGGGTGCATCAACTGTCAAGTGACATGTAAACTGGCTGTTGGGAATACATGAAACTTTTTCAGAGATGAAGTAAAGTCGGTCATTCATATTTTAGGGATGAAAGTATTTTCCCCATTAGGTGTGATTTGCCACCAAAAAATCTGAAAAATGGAACACTGGCTGAAATAGATTTTGTTGCTTCCTATTTTCGTTTCGGACCACAATGTTTCGCCTATCCATCTTATCTCGCATGTTTTTGCGGCGCCTGAATTCAACAAAACAAAATCATGTTTTTGTTCCTACTGGTTTCGTGCCTTAATTTTTACCGCCCACCTGTGCATTGGATGAGTTTGTGCTATCTGGTTTGGCTGCCGGCCAGTTAAGGTTCGAACGATTACCTGGTTAAAGGCTATTATGGATGCCGCTTTCGCTGCGTGCATGATGGATGCTCTGTACGGGAGAGGGGGAGGACCGACCTCGCTCGTATCGGTACACACTGGGAGAGAGAGGGAGGGACGGCGAACTTGTGTCTCAGTTGCGAGCAACATGCCAGGCTACCTGCTTTTGCATAGCGAGCTGACTTGCCTCATTCTGCTTCTAGAATGCTTTGCATGCTTTTTATTCAGTTGCTATTTCTTGCATATTAGTGTCATGTAATCTGTCACTTGCACTTCGCCAGCAGGTTACTTGGCTTTTTGTGTGTGCTGTTTGGTTTACTGTGTGACCTGACCTGGCCATCTCCTGACATAAGCTCTGCCATTTGCGATCCATCATCCGCTTTATAACCTCTCGGGAGAGTTGGTGGACAAATGCTCATGAAACATATTTGGAGATGATTGAATCGAGTGAAATGTGTGCTCTCATGTGGTTGTGTCGGTATGATGTGCTTTATTTTTATGTTGGTGTCTGTTGTGCGTGCTTATTATTTTGTAAATCATCACAATCTTATTGAACGTAGATATGTATAGCAATAATTGCTTTCATCTGTTTAGTTATCCTAATTTATCTCATAAATAAAATATTTCCACCTTGCATTTTACAAGTATCACTTGTTTGAATGATTTGATCGTATTTGAGTATTTGCGTGTTGTCTTTGTCATGTGGATTATGTGCAGCTGTCAGTATCATACAGTGATCCACGTCTCCCATTGCACATTGCCCCTGTGTTTTCCTCTCGGGAAGAGAAGGGATGGAGGATGGGAGTGAAATTCCGTCAGCGTCAGCGCTTTCGCTGATGCTATTTTAACACGAGTTCTAAGAAATGTCATGTCATTCCTTCCGCCAAATTGCAATGGTACAGTTCTATGCGTTTTTAAGGTTTTGCGTTTAAAAAAAAAAATCGTTATTACCACGAATCGTAGATAGAGGCCGGGAGCAAGTTAGAGGGAGAGGAATAATGCCGTGGTTTCTTTTGACACCGGATGATTTGACATGGTTTGACGTCACTGGTGGTAATTTATTTGTTAATCCGAAGGTTGGGACTTTTCAATAGAGACAATCAGTATTCTTTAGAATTGTGATTTTCTATTGAAAATCTCAACCTGAGCTACCTTTCTAGGGTATGTTTGCTGCTTGAGTTTTGTTGTGTTAATCAAGGGACCTTTTCGTGGTTGGATCTATTTGCAGCCGGAGTGGTGTAGCATTACACTGGTATTTGTTGTTGTTTGTTGTGTCGTTGTGTTTGTGTCTGGTATTTATTGGAACATATTTATGTGCGTGCTGTTCTTGGTGAAGGCCACAGTTGTACATACTTATTTGTCTTCATTTCTGCCTTTGCGATCCTCACATATCCTTGATGATCTGAACCAACCCGCTTTATATGAACAGTGCCTTGTAAGAACGTTATGAGCATTGTTAGCTTTCTCTGATCTCTACCCTTTCTATTGCTGCTGACATATAGGTTATTTTATGTTTACGGCACCAATTTATTCTCTTATTATCCTTTGCTTTTTTAAATCAGCCATGAAACCAAGTCAATTGAGCCCATCATTGTTATTATCTGATAATGTTTCATTTCATGGTTTGCCTTTCTGCTTTCAGTATTCATTTATTGCCTTTCTATTTCGAAGTCAGCCCTTCCATCACCCCATCAGTTCCACCATTCCATCTTCCACAGCACGTCTCTACAGCACATATTCGTCTGAACATTGTCACGGTACACATACTGGGTTGTCCCGTTTGAGTGAATGGCTGACGTTACGTTGACGGTATGTTGGTGCGTGTGTGTCCGGAGTCCGTGTGTCGGGTCGTCTGCTTACCGGGCTCTCTGTGTGTCTCGCTGGGTTCCAGGCGGCAATCCGGACGCTGTGGCCGACATACCAACCAACCACGTCTTCGCCGACGACCCCATGTTCCGGGAACAGACCAGGGAGCTGCTCTCCTAGGCCGCCGCTCGGAGCGACATCTGCCGGCGGCGGCGGCAAGCTGCAGTGCGCCGCGCCGCCGCCGCCGCCCGGACGCGCGGCTAGTGGTGGCGTCTGGTCGCGTCTGTGGTCGTTCGTCGGGTTAGGCTCGTGGTGTGTTGCTGGTGCCGTCCCGTGGCCGCCGCCGCCGGCTGCTGGCTGTCCTTAGTGTGGTACCACGGGTTGTGAGACCAGTCTGTCTGTAATGCGGGTGGCTGACTTAGTCAAATGTCAACAAATCGCCGGTATCGGCCCCTCACCGGGCCTCAGTTCGCCCCTCAGTCAAGTGGGCATTGCTGAATCGGAACACCATTGCAGTCAGGCGCGAGCGCGTCCGCTGAGCTTGCCAATTCAACCGTGTTCTTCCAGTTGCTCAAGCGGCGTGCGGCGCGCTCTCGAGCGCGACTGGGACGCGCAGCGCTCCCCGGCCACTAGCAGGGCCCGATCTCTCCGCTCGGCTTGTGCCGCGTCCCCCCGCGCTCGTCCCTGTACACGGTCCCTCTGTCAGAGGTTGTACGTGGTCCTGTGCTGGAGCCTGTACCCGACCACCCGCCCTGTTCTAGAAATGATGGGAGTACCGCCGGAGGCCCTGGATCAGTGGAACGTGTTCCATCCAGAGTGGCTGGAGCAGCTGCAGGCCCGCAAGCAGGAGTCGAACGCGGCGGAAACCTCTACGGTTGGCTCTGGAGGGCGATAGTACTCGGCCGATCTATATTACGGAGCCATGTTGGCCGTATGTGAGCTCTGACGGAGCCATGGTGGCCGTACGTGAGCTCTAACGGAGCCACAGCGGCCGTTCATGAGCTCTAACGGAGCCACAATGGCCGTTCATGAGCTCTAACGGAGCCACAACGGCCGTTTATGAGCTCTAACGGAGTCACAGCGGCCGTTTATGAGCTCTAACGGAGCCACAGCGGTTGTTTGTGAGCTCTGACGGAGCCGACCACCGTCTGTGAGCTCCCATCTCTGTCAGAGCCATGGCAGCTGTGAGGGAGTCCGGGCGATATGGCGGGGCTGTACGGCCGTGATAAGCCCGCGGGGCTGTCGGAGCTGGGCGGTAGCTCTGATGGCCGCCGGCCCATCGTGTGTGATAGTTGTACTGCTCTGTGGGCGGCTAGCCGGTGTCAATACTGTACAATGGTGCCCGCGCCGGGCCCCGTGCTGTACATAGGTGGACCTGACGGATCAAAATGTGTAGCGCTGTATATGTTGAATGTGCGTCGTGTGCTGACTGAAGTTACTGCAGATATTTCTGAATATATCCAGCTGTGTTGTTTCTGGTGGTTTGTGTGTGTGTTGCCGTCTGACGTGGGTAGATGTAGTTACAAGAACCACAGGTTGCTTGAAATAGCTAAACACTATTCAGTATTTACTTTAACTGTGTTTTTAATGTGGAAACTAAAGCATTTACCAGGAATGTTTTTGATACTTGCTTAGGCCATTAGTAAATATCTGTCATAAAACGACCTATCGTATCATTGGCATTTTCATGCAAAAACTGCAAAGCGGGAACTTTTCCCACCGCGACGTGAATGTAATTTCTTTCAATTTGAAATGAAAGTTCGCCAAAGGAGTCGAGGGATAGACGCTCAACTACTTTGGAATAACCGAAATTTTAAGTGTTAGCTATCACCACCATTGATCCCTCCACCACCCAAGAGCGCCTCCGGCGGCCAGCTCCACCCCCAGTTACCCTCTCCCATACAGTGATCCTCCACTCGAACCAGAGACTTCACTTAGTGACTACACCCAGTGACTATACACAAAGTGACTACATCCAGCGACTCTCCGGCCAGCCTCAGTGGACCTCTGTCCCGGTGGCGTATCCCCCCGCCCCCAGTCACCCCTCCACCCCTCCCGGTGACCCCTCCACCCCCTCCCCACCCTTCCCTCGTTGTCCAGCTACCATATCCCTCCCATCTGCCCTCCACCGCTCCCCGGTGACCCCCTCCTCGTTGACCCGCCGGCCCCATCGCTCCGACCCGGCGGCCTGTCGGGATGGCGTCTGTCCCTGTGGGCGATAACGCCCCCCGGGAAGCGTCGCCGCCGGGCCCGGCTAATAAGGCGACGGTCGATGGCGACAGGCGGACGCAGGCGACGCCCGCGGCGGTTAGATCCGCGCCCAACTCACCAGCGCTACCCCCTCCCGGACTACGACTCGGATTACTCGGCTACTCTGACTCTCTGACTCCGGACGGTGGATGTGTGTGGTTAGAGTGATGCCGAATGGAGCTTCAGCGTTTGATCTGAAGTGGCTGCGGTCGACCTCTTTTCTCACGTCCGCGGTAGTTTTCCACGAGAAGTGTCGTCAGGAATCGACGATGGCTGTCCCCGGTACCCGACCTCGGACGAAGCTACGCCGCTGATCGGACGCCGTGCGACTCTGTAGCGCTACCGGGCAGACGTTACGTGCTCTGGAGTGTTGTCCTCCCTACATCTACCCTCCCCTTTGCCACTCCCACCGGCAATCGGCAGCAACAGTTGGTACTCCGGCCCCGCGCCAGCGCACTAAGCCGCTAACGACACATTTTGGGGATCAAAGAGACCAGAACGAGATGAAAAGTGTCCGCCCGTGCGTGGCACGCAGTAGGGGTTCGAGATGGTAACTGAATGTAAATGCTCCACGCAAGTGTGACACAAAACTGGATTGCCCGGTAGACGGTACCTTCTGCTGTAGGTGCTGGTACATATCGTCTTTCCCTACCTTTGAAGATATATTTCATCGCCACTATTCCAAAGAACGTCTACGATACAGATTGCAGAGACGTGCCGTGGCGGGAGCCCGGTAGAAACGCTCCCTGGCAGGTAGGCTGCACCGCGGGACGCCAATGCTGTGCGGTACAGTATCATGTCAGGCGTTTGACAGCTAACGCCATCTATGAGGCAAGTTTGTAAGCATTTTCGTTTGAGCGGTTATGTAGACATTTGAAAGTGCTTTCAGCTTTCGGTGTTCTTTCCTGTTGTTTCTGTTTCTGAAAAGCGTGAGGTTGATGTGACTTCATTTGTTTTCAACAAAATTGAGCAGCTCTTTCATCAGTCGCATATTCGAGAGCACTTTCATTTCATAATTTAGAGCTGCTGAAACGCATAATGCCAGCTGGCGATACCGTACGAGAACATCTCCGGCCCTGCCAGACTGGTCATCATACGCCACTCTTCTATCCCTTCAGCCTCTATCGAGACGACGTTCCTCTGCGCACGAGGAGCGGCAGTCTGCGAGCCGTGCGATCGACTCGCCAGTGACCCGGCGCGCCTGTGTTTGTTGTCGTTGGCCCGCCGGCCTCTCAGTCGCATGGGCACAGATTAAGAGGTGACACTGCAGCGTCACGAGACACATGTCACAAATGACAGCTGTCACCTGGTGAATGCCAAGGCTGAGTCTGTGACGGGCTGGGTGAGGTCGAGTGTCGAATACCTCACAGGTGGCTAGATATAGATAGATATTGGTGGAGATGTCAGATAACATACAAATTGCTAGAAGTGTAAGTATCTATAGTTTTTTTAAAGGATAAAAAATCGTAAATGTATTAAAAAGCGTATTAAAAATGTTGAGAATATACCTATAGGCGCCGATGACCACTGTAGTCCGGGTGGCCGAACCCCCGAATATACCTATAGATAAAAAACATGAAAGGGATATGGTTTGTTGAAATTTGGATATTTCAGTTTAAGTTTTTGTTTTGAGATTAAATTTTCTTAGTGACGTGACGCAATTCACATGCGAGTATATGCTTATAAAACTATGCATAGGTTAGGTATTTACACAGGCCATAACAACTGCATTACGTACCGACTCTTCAGTGCTCTAGCACTGACTATTTTAATTGTTCTAGAACATGTGGCTACATTTTTCACCGTTACGCATTTGTACCACTGCAAAAGCGGTGACGGATATCGTAGTCCGTGAATTACTGGCTGTAATGAATCACTTCGCTGGCTTTGCCAGTGAAATATTGTCACGGGCTCATTTGGATTGGAAAGAGACAGCAGCTTTTGCAAAAATGATTGTATACAATGCATATGTCTCCTTTTTATCTCAGATTGCAGAGTAAATCAGTGACATAAAGAACCTTTGTCATTATGGGATGAGAATGTAAGTGTTTGGAACGAAAAGCTGTTCGCTGATTTGCCTCCGCATATCTCACCTTAGGTACTCATCTTAGTAATCGGTCAGTGGGGATCAGCATGAGTCAGCTCTTGTAGCGCCGCAATGTTTGGCAGACGGCACGCAATACGCATCGAAGTGCAGAGAGTTGACCCTGGCGAATGCTGCAGCGGCGCTTCAAACATGTCAATAATCCAATATGTATACCTATACATAGAACGTTCTGTTCAAAGGTTCAAATGTTTTTTTTTGTCATCCTTATCGAATAAAGAGTGTTTAAAACATCGCTGAAGGTAAGCTATGCAAATACAGTCATGGACCTCTACATGTCGGATGGAATGCGTGTTTTATTTCCTGAAATAGTCATTCGCGTTGTCGCCTTACGCTTTCATCTCGTATCCTCTCACCTTGCATTAGATTCGGTGGTCGATTTTCCTCTCAGAGTCCGTTCAGACGACAGCGCATGCTCCAGTATACCGTTCAGTCATCTGTGAACCCAGCTGACTGTCCAGTCACTTAGTTGACTGGCTCATCTCCCGACCCAGTCAGCTGACCATGAATGACAATCTGCCGGTCGGCCGTTGTCATGGCAACCCGGGAAACAGGCGACTTCTGGCGAGCTGGTGCCGCAATCAATCGGCGGCCGGCGCGCGCGCAGCCGCCGCCGCCTCGGCGGAGCGCCGCTGACAGTCGGCGGCCGGCGGCGGCACGGGTGCGGTGCGTGCGGCGGGGAATGTGAACGCCGGAGCCGGAACCGGAGCCGGGAGCCGGGAGCCGGGAGCCGAGTGCCGGAGCCGTGCTGAGGCGATGGCGTCCGTGGCCGCGTGGCTGCCGTTCGCCCGCGCGGCGGCCATCGGCTGGGTACCGATCGCCAACCAGCCGCTGCCGGAGCCGCCCGTGGCGCGCGACCGGCGCCGCGCCGATGATGAGAAGCTCATCATCAACGTGTCCGGTAGGAAATTCGAGACTTGGCGCAACACGGTGGAAAAATACCCGGACTCGCTGCTCGGCTCAAACGAGCGTGACTTTTTCTATGAGGAGGACACGAAAGAGTATTTTTTCGACCGGGATCCAGACATTTTCCGGCATATCCTTAATTATTACCGCACGGGGAAGCTGCACTACCCGAAACACGAGTGTCTGACCAGCTACGACGAGGAGCTGGCCTTTTTCGGAATCATTCCAGACGTCATCGGAGACTGCTGCTATGAGGACTATCGAGACAGGAAACGTGAGAACGCCGAACGCCTTCTCGACGACAAAATGTCAGAGAACGGCGAGGGCACGCTCGTGCCGCTGGCCAGCCTGCGCGAGAAGATGTGGCGCGCCTTCGAGAACCCCCACACCTCGACGGCGGCTCTGGTGTTCTACTATGTCACCGGCTTCTTCATCGCCGTCTCCGTGCTGGCTAACGTAGCGGAAACGGTCTCCTGTGGAGAGGTGCCTGGCAAGGCAGAGCCGCTGCCGTGCGGCGAGCGCTACGAGGTCATCTTCTTCTGCCTAGACACGGCATGCGTGATGATCTTCACGGCCGAGTACCTGCTGCGCCTGTACGCTGCGCCCGACCGCTGCAAGTTCGTGCGCAGCGTGATGAGCATCATCGACGTGGTGGCCATCCTGCCCTACTACATCGGACTGGGCATCACCGATAACGACGACGTGTCGGGCGCGTTCGTCACGCTCCGGGTGTTCCGCGTCTGTCGGATCTTCAAGTTCTCGCGTCATTCCCAGGGGCTGCGCATCCTCGGCTACACGCTCAAGTCGTGCGCCAAGGAGCTGGGCTTCCTGGTGTTCTCGCTCGCCATGGCCATCATCATTTTCGCCACCGTCATGTTCTATGCCGAGAAGAAGGTGAAGGGCTCGACGTTCACGTCCATTCCGGCGTCCTTCTGGTACACGATTGTTACCATGACGACACTTGGGTGAGTACCTCAATGTGCGACCACATATCGCTTTTTATCACGATTTGCCGTCTTTGGATACCAGTGAATTAGGAATTACTGTGGGAGGATAGGTAGCGCAAAAACGACAATAGTTGCATAGCACCTAGTACCTTGATAAGTTGGCATTGCATGCAACTTGGTGAGCCCTATTACCTAAAGTCTAATAAGTTTTATTATCGGGATTCATAATTCTTTAATCGCCCTTTGGGATGTTTATTTTGCATGTTTACGTATAACCTATTATATGCTGTATTACATAACGTATGCTTATAATTTCACAGAAACAAGAATGAAAATAGTTTAGAGATAAGGTAAAATGCAAGTACGGAAATGCCACGTTTTTATGAGGCTCTACGCAAAGATAACCGATGATCATTTTATCATTATTTTTTAATCTAAGCTTCATGAACATACCTAGCTAATAAGTGTACATGTTTTCACGAACAGTTGATGGCAATGAATTGGCATTTAATATATATTAAAGACTCGATTCATTATCAGTTCTACTCCGTATAATTACAACAAAAGAAATTACAATAATATATCGTATAGCAGAATAGCCCAGCATGCAACGCATCACCAGGTTGTCGATTATCATATCAAAACATAATTTAGCTGCCGAAATCACTTTTTTCTGAAAAAAAAAATGTTTGGTGCAAAACGAACGACAGCCGTACCTTTACGCCTTACATTTTATGGATTCATGGCTTTATTTTCCTCGATCGTCTAATTAAAGCCGAATATATGTTACTATGAGGCATGTGTTTTACCAACGGATATATAATAACGACTGCATGTCCTTTTCAAAGACCGCATGCCGTATGGTTGTACCGGCATAAAAATGTGCGTCTTTTAATTTCTATTATAAGTGAAGCAGGTCGGTAAATTGGGGACTGTCTCAGCTCTTCTTTCTGGAGCGAAATCTAGGAAAGTATGTCTGGTAGCAGAAGTGGCCTGTGTTAGATAACTACGAGCAGCCGGATTGGCAGGCCCGGGTAAACTGGCTCACTAACTGGTTTGCATTAAAAGCAGCAGACATTCTGGCTTATCTTAATTAACTTTTACTTCCCTGTTTGGAATTTGTGAGTAGTTGAGCCGAATTATCTTGCATATATAACTCTATATAACTCTTTGTAGGAAAGAGTTGCTTTGTTTTGGAAATACTTACTGAAATGTGCTACAATTCCATTCCATTTCCAGTCGAGCAAATATGATGCTCTCAAAAGTTGGAGCTTTGAGACAATGTTTCAGTCAGCATTTATCACGTTAGCTTCCAAAGAATTCATGCTGATAAACTGATAAAAAGTTTCCAGATTGCTCACGAGGCCGCAAACATCTGATTTTACGTTAGACTGTGCCGATGGCATTTCTCGAAATCACTTCGTCGAATTCCGAGCGGATATTGTGTCCATGTTCAGCAGGGCATAAGTTTGAAAATGCTGCCAAATAGCCACTGAGAGGCTGAGCGCCTAGTGACAAGAGCAGGCTGGCGCTTCTGTCAGGTCTGGTGGCTGCAGGCCCGAAAGGCAAGCATATTTCTCAGGAACGGCTCTGTTTGGGAAATTGTCCGTGGCGTTAAATGTGTGAGACCGCCGGGTTCGCTGCAGGCGCCCAGTTGATCGCGCTAAGCTATGCGCCGGAGCGGAGCCGCCAGCAACTTGCAGATCTCAGCGGTTCAGTTTCAGCAAAATGGCCTCGGCCCGGCTGTAAATGGCCGCAGTTTTAGCCGGGTCGGTGCGAGTGGAGGCGCTATTTTGGAGTGCGGACACCCATTAGCGCCGTTCGTCGTGTACCTGGGGGAGGACGGCGAACTCAGTGCACTGACCCACACTGTTTGACGGTGATTTCCAACGGCTTGCCGGTGCTTACAAACCACTATCGGGCACAGGGTCTCGATGTTGACACGCCGGTCAATATCTGTGTTCATAACAAACGGAGTCACGTGTTCACTAATGCCAGGCTGTCCAGTGCCAATCTGTGTACTCCGACCTGAGGCTAAGCAATCACTAAAGGGTTCATGGGAGGCACACAAATGGTGACAGTCCTGAGTCCCCAACGTAGCTCAGCGCCGAAGGCAATGACATTGACAATTGATGATGCAATGAGATGAGAACTTTAAGATAAATAAATTTTTGACAACATATAAAAATTGACCACGTATGTCGTATGCTAAGTGTAGACTTCAAAGCTAAATCCGTTTAATGATTTTGCTTTTAATAGTAAAATTGATGAATGCCAGTAGCAATGTACTGTCAACATTCTGCGGAAGCTAACTAATTCCATGAATGATGAATAAGCTGGAGAATGCGACAATCAAACAATCATTTCTTTTTTCTTAAAAATTTTATTTTCCACTCGCTGGCTTACCTAAATGCCTGGAATGATGAATAAGCCGAAGAAGTTAACAATAAGGCAGTCGATTTCATATTCATTTGTTTTTTTTTCATTCGCTGACTTCAGCTGACTGTAGTTGCCCCACGAGCTTCAGACGAAAGCTATCCGCAGATCAAATCTAAAGGGACCGAGACAAGGTTAGTATGGGCGCTTACCATGCCAAAAGTCCTTGTCTACCGATTAGAGTCGACATAGGTACCTATGTGACAGTTACACGGGCTTCCAGTCCACCCCGTGGCTTCACAGTTGGTTTGGACAGGACCAGGATGTTATAAAGGACTCCCAGGTCAGCCAGTACAGTTTCGATGGCTGAACTGTCTCGGAGAAGCCCTTTGATTCGAGAACCGCGACTGGTTGAGTTCTGCTGCCGGGCCGTGGCGACTGAAAAGGTCGCCTGTCACCCGGACGGACGAGCAAGAATCCAATCGCGACGGGTATCGAGTCGACCGGCGCTGGCGACTGTCGAAGTGGAACGCAGCTTCTCCAGGCACTGCATTCCATGGACTAGAGGCTGACGGAGCAGGGAGGGCCTGGGGTGTCCAGGCGTGCTGAGTGCTCACAGGCATGGTGACGACCTTTGTGCCGCTGCGGAGCCCTGGGGAGGGGGAGGGGAGGAGCCGGTGTGGCTGTCAGGCTAGCCGCACTCCGTGTCAGCCGACCATGGTGCTCCGACCCGGCGCTGGCCGCGTGTTTCCCGGCTGTGTCCGTCCTTCAGTGACCCCCGTGACCCCTCTACACGAGCGGATCACCAGTGGTGACGCCGTCCGCTGGTGCTGGTGTCACGAGTGACGCACGACACCGCTGCCTGCCCGCCGCCCGCCGCCGCGTCGCCGGCCAGTTATGGGCCGCGTTTCCTGTGTTGCCGAGCCATGCATGCAACTTTGCAGCGGCGCTTCGGCGGCGATCGATTTCAGATTAGCCCCGATGCCGGTAATATGCAGGTACGAATGGCGATTGCGTTTAGATTGGGCCATAAAGAGCATTATAAAGATTGTGTGAGTGAGGATGTTACTAGATCCATGGAATAGTATCGGTATTAGGGATTCTGTCCAAACGGCACGAACATCGCTTTTGGATCATCATTCACATGGGCGGATGGCAATTAATGTGGGGAGCCTATTTAATCTCCAATAAGCCCATATTTACTCGCTAAATGGAGATTCCTATTCATGGGTTTTATTCAGATGCCACGTTGACATGACAGAAATAAAGTACCTATAGAGCCTCCATTTAGCCTCAATTTTGAAACTATCGGGTGGGATAGCTGAAGTTGCAGAATATCACGCGCCTATCAGGAGTAGACATACAATATATGTAACGAGACAATCGCTTTATCGCCACTGGTTACAGCGTTTTCTTTCTTTTTCTTTTGTTGTATTCTCGGTCAATGAAACAACCTCTACTGGTGTATGAAGAGACACTACTCTTCTTGCAGACCTACGTATATACTCGTATTACCGTCGGACGGACTCGGTGTTAGGTTTCTATTCAGTTAGAACCTTCTGTATCCGAGCCGTACTGAGACAGCAACAATACCAGTACTGTGGTGGGGAGCCACGAGCAGAGCCCGAGCCCTGATCGCACCCCGTTTATTTATCAGCAGTCTGCGACCATGCTGCTACTTTTTGGCTCCTCATTGGCAGGGCTGCGGAGTCGGAGTCGGAGTCGGAGTCGGAGTCGGAGTCGATTTTAGAAACCCGAGCCGGA
This sequence comes from Amphibalanus amphitrite, assembly GCF_019059575.1. NCBI lineage: Eukaryota > Metazoa > Arthropoda > Thecostraca > Balanomorpha > Balanidae > Amphibalanus > Amphibalanus amphitrite. The sequence goes on from NW_024883381.1 coordinate 81,942, forward strand.
GTCGGAGTCGGAGTCACCGAGAATCTGTCGACTCCGCAGCCCTGCTTGGTCTGCGGAGTCGGAGTCGGGAGTTGGAGTCGGTCGGAGTCGACAATTCTGCCCGGAGTCGGAGTTGGAGCTGGTTTTTGAAAGCCGGAGTCGGAGTCGGAGTCGGAGTCGCCGAAAATCCATCGACTCCGCAGCCCTGCTCATTGGTCGAATTCAAGTGGTCTATTCGTTAGACCAATGAGAGGCCAAGCCGCGCCAGCAATAACTTCCTTATATGGGGAAAACCGACAGCACGCTGATATAAAAACAGCGACGGAACAGGGCCCTGGTGGTGGCCGCTGTCTGCTCGAGTCGGTTGATGAAGCGCAGTCACCGGCACGCCGACGGGGCTCACCCCTGGACCCACTCAGGGTGAGAGGTCGGGGTCAGAGGCTCTGCGCCATGTCCGCCGCGCTGATGTGGTCGTCCGGACCGAACCTAGGGTGCGGCTGTTTCCGTCAGTGTCTCAAACTGGTCATAATTAGCTAAACCCGCTGTCGGCCGACCTGCGACTAAGTTTGTCCGCCTCCGCCAATCTGGCTCGGGAAAGGAAAGGTCATCTGGAAATAGGCCCAACCAGCGCCGCGCGGAGAAGAGGAGTGGGAGGGTTGCGGAGTGCACGCAGATGTCTCTTCTATACTTGGCCAAAGAGAGGCGGATAATTTGTGGAGTTGGAATGGTGCCTCATCCTGGCAGCTTCAGACGGCTGAATATTTCGATGCAGTACCATTACAGCTGGTGCAATTTTATGATGATCCTTTTATGCTCGCTACGTTCTATTATTAGAATGAAAGTTATGGTGTCGGCACGAATGATCATCTTTCAATTTCATCCAACGTCCTGTTTAACGTTATGACAATAAAGTGTCTTTTATTCTGACATATATCTGAGAAATAATTAACTTCCATTCCAATTTCATTTGTAAAATTTCTCAGCGCTCTATTACGCGGCGGAAATTCATCACAAATATTAGTCCGGCTGAAGTTATTGGCGATTACAGCATTAGCTGTTCTGAGCGCAATAACGGCGGCGGCTCAACTTTCGGCGCACTATATGGAGCACGTCAACTCTAGTTAGTTGACAGCGCGAATTGGTCGGCCGACCTCAGCTCTGGGACGAACGGACTGGGTGGGCCATGACAGTGCATTGCAGCTGGTATGTTGAAAGTAATATGGAATGACTTCATTGTGAATGTCTTCATAGTTATTTTTCTTTGTCCTTCTACAATGCATTCTCTAGGATGGGACATCTTTTCTTAAGGTTTTACTTTATTTTGTTTATCCTTCCTCTTCTTTTTCATATCCATGCATTTATTACTATTGAACTTTCAGCTCATATGGAGTCTATATACGAGCTTATATAGAATCTAGACAATGGTGGCATTGTTATCAGCTGGTGAGTCTTACCCGCAACATGAACACTGAGGGTGGAGACTTCCACAGGCGTCCAACTGGCGTCTAACTGAGCAGACGTCCAAGTTGGCGTCTAACTTGGCGTCTAACTGTTGGACGGAGACTTCCAAGCTAGACGCGTCTAAATTTAGCCGTCGCCAGATAGACGCAGCGGCCGTCCAGCTAGACGCGTCTAAGACTTAGACGCGTCTAGCTAGACGCGAAATGGAAGTCTCCACCCTGAACGTTTCATAGGTACCTGTCTTCGTACTTTCATGAAGGAACCGTCATTTAATTTTTATTTTCGACATTGACAGCTGCAAAGCAACATGGAGCGGATTTATTGCTGAATTGACGTCAAAGAACCGCTGTCATTACTACCATCCTGATCATTTCTTGCAATGGCCTTCACGTGCCTCACAGCTACTAATCGATGTCGAGCAATCAAAAGGACGCAAGGCGCGAGGTGCATACGAATTGACTCAGCTAAAATGGTGCACTATAATTGCAGCAGAGCTGTATGTAGTGACTACTACATAAGGATGTGCGATGGTAGCTCTGCAAACACCCAGGGCCCTATGCAACCGATTTAGGACATGTGATGTAAAGCAGGAGCTGCATGCTAAACTAACTTATGGTCATGCTGAGTCATGCACGAAACATATTGGGTTCTTTATTCAAATGTCATACCGCAATAAAGAGATTGTCATCTGTCATAGCGAATGAAATGGATATCGAGCTTCTTGCTCTAATGACTTGACTTTTATGAGTTTTGGATATCACTAAGCCTTGAGGTGATCTCATCTCGCTTTCATGAATTTCTTTTTTTAATGCAGATACCTTCCGACTAATAGATTTCATTATGCGCTTTCCTGTCAGATGTGATATAACATAAAAAGATAGCTGATATATATTTTTTCGTAAAAACATTTCCCTTCTACTCTCCCGTCGGCTTCAAAGTTGTAAACTCCCAGACCAGACACTGTCAATTAGTTATATGCTGCTCAGCGTTGCTCTCTCGCAGCTGGGTCTCTTCTTCCTTGTCAGCTCCTCCATCAATACGGTCCAATTATTGCTTGCGTATTCAGCATGATGCACAATGGCTCACTTTGCCTACTGTGTTAATTGTTCAAAATTCACCCTGGATTTTGGCGAGACGACCCGGCCACCTAACACCACAGCTCGCTGCAGCGGCTCTGATAAGACGTTATAGTCTGATCGACTCCGCTGCCAGACGAGCGTGGTCAACACTGATCAATTGACCGCCCAGCGAGGCGGCTCCTGACTTCTGCACGGAAGAGCGTCTGCTCCTCAGCTTTCTCCGGAGGCGGCTCCTGTCTCCTGACGGTTAGACTGCTCAGCTTTCTCCAGAAGCGACTCCTGTCTTCTGCACGGCAGACCCTCTGCACTGCTGGTCAGCCTCCCCCCCCCTCCCCCATCGCTTCTTCTGTCTCTTGATAGCAGACTGCCTGTTTTGAGCTCTGTGCAGCAGATAGACGTATATCCATGGAGACGGGCGAACTGTCAGCGAGACAGACCATGCCTCTCGATGGGTACTGACGGTCAGATTACTCATTTCTAGGCATAGGTACTTTATCATTAAAGATTTAACATTGATGATAATTTTAACATTATATGAGTGGACGCTTTTTATGGAAACCCGCCTTAAAAGTTCAATAAAAGTAATGCTTACAGATTCACTTATACCTTCCAGTGCGGTAGAAAGCTGAGCCCAGACCCATACAGCTTGTAGGCATTATTGTAATTACTCGTGCCAATATGCTTACAGCCTTACACATAATATTACACCGGAAATTGTGCAAGTCAAATCCAACGATTCAACAGATTAACTTAAGACCAGCCTAAATGCCATCACAGGCAGATTCTGTGTTACAACACCAATGCATTAAATTAATCAGAGCAATCCAGTTTGACGCACTTCAATCTGGCGATATTGCGTAAGCAGGCGTTCACTCGAGTGCGGCGAGGCCTCGCTGTTGCGGTTGCGGCGAGCTTCTGTGTTTGTCCCACCGGCCGTTTGGCGGAGTTCTTCAGTCCAAAGAGGTAGTATTCTGTCTCGATTGACCCCTGTGGAGGCTCGGCTCCCTCCGATCATGCAGCGTCCCATCTCGTACGTTCGTCCGCCGGTCGGGGACTTAATTTCACCACTCGTGTCCTCCGCATGATGACCCTTGAGTGATCTGACTGGGACAGGGAAGTGGCTCATATCTCGCTCAGTCCTCCGCAGGCCCCAGGAGCCCACTCAGTCCTCGACTCAGTCCACCCAGGGCGTCGAGCCAGCAGTAGCGGCGGAACACCTTCAGCTAAGGGGGGGGGGGGGGGGCACTGCCGAATTTTGGTCCCATTCTTTCCATGTAACGCCCATAGGGCTAACGTTAAAATGGCAAAATCAAGGGGGCACGGTGCCCCGGTGCCCCCCATTCCGCCGCCTATGCGAGCCAGCTCTTAGCTCTGCCCCTTCCTTGGATTGAACGCCCTCAAGCAAACTCTCGTTCAATGCAGGACATTAGTCAGAACCCTCGGCCACGCTTTGGTCCTCTGCTTTCCTGACCTGCGGTACCGATATTTCGGTCACGGCGGTAGACCAGTGGCCCGTTAGCCAGTCTTCCGGGGGGTCACTCAGCGCTGCCGAGCTATACAATCGCCGAGCGACGGAAGGACCCCCGCCGTTGGTTGGCCGCTGTTCAAATAATCCCGCCAGAGAATCATTGATGTGTGGCGAGATAGAGCCGACGAAATGTTTCTCAAACACATATCAAACAGGAATCCGCCTCCGCTGCCGGAATTTACGTGGGAATGATGTTCTCTTTGCAATATATCAACGGCATTTCTTGATGGCAGAAACGTATTGATAATGTGGGCAATGCTCACGTATTGTAATGGAGAGAATAAGTAATTCTCACCGGTAATGGCACATGGGAGATCAGTAGAATGGTAATATCGTTGATCGTTATCCGGCATTCCTGTTGGGCGCCGGAGCTGTTAATGCGGCTGATGGTCTACGGTGCTCCGGGGACGGAGGTAATGAGACCGGGGAGGGTAGGGGAGGGGGTGTGGCGCAGACAGACACCTGACGTCACTCACTTCGGGGACAGAACGGCTCTCAGCGACCAAAGATGGCGTCGCGGGCGTAGACAGAAAACACACGGCTTTCGAGTTTCGATCTACTGGAAGACTTGAGCTTGTTCAAGATTTGTAAACTTTGACAGCTTTGGATAACAGCTTTTTGAAAGGCCAGCACTTTCAGTTTATTAATGGATGGGTGTCTGTTGTCTATAACCAGAATGAAACTACGTAGCCGTGTTTACGAATTTGTTCTATTATTCAGTTTATCAGCTGCTTGTGTTCTTGCAGGTATGCTTCATCTGATCTCTCGGTTTCCTCGAATATGTACGCCCCCTCTATTCTAAGCAGTCTATTTTCTTGCTTGTCCTCGGTCCTCTGGTGTTATTCCTAATAATTTCTCAGCTCTCTGCGGTTCCCTAGTTATTCTAGAATAAGATTCTCTGCAGATCCGTTCATAGTATGCTTATCTAATATCCACCTACTATGACTATTGACTACACTTATCATATTTACTCCTTCAGGGTTAGCGGAGCGCGCGTAAAGGCTTCCTTCACTTTGTGGGCGCCTGCAGGCTTCGTTTATCCTGTCCGGTCATCCTGCGCATGCCATATCGCCGTTTTTCCAAACTCCATATCTGTTCTTCCGTGAATTTCCGATAGGTTGAAAAGAAACCTTCTAAAAAGGTACAGTTACCCGGTTTTTCTCAAGTTGGTCTGTCTTGGCAGATCAAGAAATATCAGAAGAAGCTCACTAACACACATATTTGATCAGGATTGAATGATTGGACACCTTTTTAATGGAATCTTTCGTGCTTCCCGAAAATTCACGGAAAACAGATATGGGGTTTGGAAAAAAACGCGTCGATATAGACTCTCCGCCCCGGCGCCTTCATCCGCGGACGCTGTGCTGTGCTCTCCCTGTGCGCGGCTTGACGCGTCTGCGGCCCAGCGGACGCTGTGCTGTGCTCCCCCTGTGCTCTCCCTGTGCTCTCCCCGTGCTCCACCTGTGCGCGGCTGCGGCCCAGCGGACGCTGTGCTGTGCTGTGCTCTCCCTCTGCTCTCCCTGTGCGCGTCTGCGGCCCGGCGGACGCTGTGCTGTGCTCGGCTATTGATTCTGTCTGGCCACCAGCTTGGCGTCAACGAGCTCGGGCCTGACCGCCGACGCCGCGACCGCGTCGCTCCCCGGGGAGAGCTTTATAATGTCATCCAGACATAGCTTATCAACGCCCTGATTTTTCAGCGAAGCATCGAGTGATTTTGTGTTACTGAATGCTAGTTGTTATTATTGCAAATTGACATTTATATAAGAATCATTTATATGACCGGTGCCTAAAATGAGTAGGAATGTTTAAAAGAATTGTGATGATTCAAAGTCAGTGCAGGGTATAGCTTTGTAGAGACCTTCACTTATCAGTGGCATGCTTTCAACACATTTGGGAGAAACCAGGTAACAATGTAAAGTGGCCGTTCACATTCCCACAAGCACTTTGATGTGTCAGGTATTATTTGAACAGCAAGGTGATATGTGAGAAAGCCTGAAGGTTAGTCCGTCAGAAATGCCATTCTGCAAGGAGCCAACTGTACTGGACTGACATTTAAGCCTTTCATTATGAGATGTGATCTGAAAGATATCAAAATAACCTGAGTATTTTGCGACATACTTTGACGAGCGCGGAATCTTATCTTGCAGCCTTTTGAAGATGCAAAATGAGTCCCGCATATGAGCAGTTGAACTAATCACTATTCACTATCGTAGCACTGTGCTCTGATAAGTGATAACGGTACACATCATTGGCTTTATTTTCGTAGCACTTTGGCTTCAACTCATCTAAGTTCGTTTATTTCCTTCCAAAGACGTCGATCTCGGAGCCGCCTGATGCAGCCCAGCAAGTCTTTCCACCACTTAAATTAATTTGCAGTTGGCTGAAATGAATCTTCCACTGTTCATATCTCCAGCTCCGTTTCCGAAAACCTCAGCTCATCCATCCCGACCAGCGTCACCGCTCCGAGGCTCTGCTTTTCTCCCTCCCTCTGTCCTACTCTCTCCCTCTCTCCTCTCTTTTCTCTCGTCCAGCGTGCGATGACGCCCGGAGCGTAGCGCTGCCTCCGGGAATCCTTTGGAAAGGTCGGCGCTGTGACCGCCGCAGGGCGCCTGTGGTGGGGAGAGGAGGGGAGGGGAGAGGGGGAGGGGGAGAGCGATGGGAGGGTGACCGATGACCGGCGGAATTGTGGCGAGCCGCCGCGCCCCCAGCAGCCTGATCCGCCGCAATAGATGAGCCTTCTCCCGACAGGGAAGCCATAAAAATCGCCTTTATTGGACGCGAACGTCGTAACAGGTGGTGACCGAGAGCACAGACACTCGCCGCTGTCGCTCTATATATTGATCTGAGCTCCACGTCATATGCATGACCCATATCGATGCGCCCCCATTGTGCTCTCACTTTCCAGCGTTCGGCGAAGACGCGACATCACGCCAAGATGAGTGCACGGCAATATTTCGATGATAAATAGGCCCATGTCGGCCTGATATTCGGTCGGTCGCCAGAGACGCCAGAGACGCGTTGTGCTGACGAATAGTGTAATTCGGCATTAGGCAGCAGTACAGTGGATCTATAAGTCGGCAAATGTCTTATTTCCGTAATTTGTCAAGTAAGCGCAAGAGCTCACCACCGTCATGAATTACTGATACTTTATTCAATATCTTACATAATCTTTTAAAAATGGAACCCCCCATTTTTAAGAGCGGTAAATTGTCCTTAAAGCTTTTGACAGAGCTTGTTCATATCATTGTGATGTTGCTTCAATGGTTTGATACCGCACAGTCCTGGCTGTGGCGCACGGCAGGCAATCAATGCGGCACAGTATCGCACCAGGCGCTGAATAGTGTCTCCATCTAGGGACAGTATTTAAAACTTACTACAGGCTCTAAATCCCTCTTAAACAAAGACTGCACTGCCCTTTCAAGAAAGAACACGTAGTCACACCCGTTATGCGTCAAGTAATGCAAAAAGTGACGTTAACCACTGCCACCAATCTCGTTTGTGTCAATGACAGTTGTTTACACTGAATTTTATTATTTTCATTCAAGCGTTGCGTGCTTTACACAATCTAACGTACTTTTAAACGATTATTGCGGCCATGCAAACGCTTTAAGCTAGCAGCAATGGTCATTGTTGAATGACAATGGCGTTATATGCGATATAACTTATGTAAGCTAGACGCTGCGATCGTATCACAAGCGAGATAAAGTGAAACACTTTACCCTTAGCCCAAACTCAGCTGCTTTCTTATTCATTGACGCCGAATTTAATCGGGTCGTTGAATGGTATCTGTTCGGCTCGCCTGTGACTATTTCGGCTGCTTGTTCTACCTGGCTTGCCAGTCTGTGGAACTCTAGACGACCATCTCATGAATATCAACGACCGACAACTTTTGAGCAACGCCCCGCGAATGGAGACGGCCGCCGCCGAGCGAGGTCGGCCGATCGCCGGCCGCCGCTCACAGACGGTGCTCGTAAAATGCCTAATGAAACCGGGGGCGGTGGCTGTGGAGCCCGGCTGCTGTCTGAGTGGCGATCAGCTGTTCTCAGTGACACCACGACAGCTGGAAAGGGCGGGCTCAGAACGGCGTCTTGGATGTGAGAGCTCAGACATTTCTCTACGGCCTTCATGGCGCGACTCCTCATGGAAGTTATTAATGTTTATTTATTAGATAATGTAATACCTTGCGCTCAAGTAGTGAGGATCATGGTTGATCAGTTTCTTTCGCGAATGTGAGAGCTAACTTTAAGATAAAACGGGCTATTGGGTACGTTGTCTCACATCACTGATGAATTGTCATTAATGAGATAAACTATGCAGCTGATTAGATTAATTGGAATCCACTCTACACTCCATGATGGATGATATTCTACAAGATCATCTGCAGACCTATCTATTGTTCTTATGTCTCAAGAAGTCCCAAGTTCTATGGCGTCAGCCTGGAGGGGTTCGATATCATCAGCTTAACCCGCGCCCCGTTGGGCTCTGCCGAGCAACGCGCCCGGTCGGGGGGGGGGGCATTTTGGCCCCCCCCCCCTAAGATCTCGAGAACCACGCAACATAGCGACAAGCGGTAAACGGCGTTGGATAGCCCCAACGGGGAACTACCTTGTGACCCAATTTTATTGACCTAGGTCAAACCGATGACGTCACAGGTCAGGTCAAAGGTCCAATTTTCACCGTTTACAGGCATTTCAAGAAATGCGTTGTAAAATCGAGTAAAATGCATTTCATTGAAAATCATCGATGGGGAAATGTTCTTCAAACACATAGTTTGCTATTTGAGGTCGCTTATACCAGGTCAGGTCACAGAGGTCAGGTCACGGGGGGGTCACAATATGAAAGTGTCGTGTGATACATGTTTTATGGTCCATTTTACATGACAAATGCGATTATGTGGGTCAGACAGCCTTTGGGGCCAGCTTAGGTCACGTTTTGGTCAAGGTCAGGTCAAGGTCAGGTCAAGGTCAGGTCAAGGTCAGGTCAAATTAGGTCAAATTTCAAAATTGATATTTTTGCATAAAATGGGTATCGAATCGATGCAGCTCGTCACGGGGAGTTCAATGGTGGTCTTTGTTTTGCCGTACGTGGTCTAGAATCGCTAAAAATTGAGTTCAAAAATTTGACGTCATCATTTTTGAACAGTTTTTTCGCTATAACTTGGCCAAAAAACGAGATATTGATCTGAAATTTGGTATGTATATAGAAGAGCGCTGGGACTATCACATATATTCCGGTTTTTTCGAAATTCGGAAAATTTTGGATTTTTTCTTAGTTTTTCCAAAAAAATCAATTTTTTTATTTTTTTTTTGTCAAAAACCAAAAATTTTGAAAATCCGAGATCGCAGTTTTGTAGCGCCGCTTTTTGTCTACTAGACCATATAAAGAACTTTGAAATTGCTTGATAACTGTAGATTCGGTGAGCGTTTCAAGATTGCATGTTTTTTGCTCATTTTTGCTCGAACATGACCTCAGTTTGACCTCAATAACTCCTGACCTAAGGTGACCTAAGACTTGAAATTTTGTGTGAAGGTGTCAAATTGATGCCCGGGAAGGTACTGAAAATTTGGCGGCGCTGCGCGCCGCCGTTTTCTTGTTATTCAGGAAAAACCACAGGGGGGGGGGGCCAAAATGGGCCCCCCAACGGGGCGAGGGTTAAAAGTGGCTGAACCACCTGAACAATTTCATTGCTACTTACTAAGCCTTTTCCTCTCAGTGCAGAGTGCACGATACGATCTCTAGCCTAGCAGACCGGGGTCCGCGGAGCACGCAGTTCCCATTTGACGGACTGGGTGCCTGGACCGCCCACCGCTAACCATTCTGACCAGCCGTCTGCTGCCGGCCGTCAGACCACCCAGCCGGAGTGACTCGCCGCCCTCGGCGACACCCCAACAGGTGGCACCGTCCTGACGCCCCGATGATCCGTGTCTGCTAAATTATACATCAGACCGACGTAGGCGGCAACAGGGAGCGGGCGGGGCCGACCGGGGGCGGCGGAGGCCCAGCGCACCGCCCAGGCGTGGTCAGACAGACTCGCACCCGGGCCGGACGGTTTCCGAAAAGGAAAGCGAACGTCCTTTGAGAGCACGCCTGCAGAGAACGCCCCAACAGAGACGATAAAGTTGGCCCGTTTAGCTCGGCCGGTTAGCGGCACAGCACAAAGTTCCGTCACTATTTACCGACGGCCACGCTGCCCTTTGCCGTTCGTATAAAATCAGTTTTGTTCCATATGTCCTAAGCTGCGAGGCGCATCGATTCTCGAATGCATCTCTCTGACCTTTTCTGGGAGCGTCTCCCGGTCGTTCCGAAGCGCCGTCGCCTTCCCATAGCATTTCCGTTCGTCACACACATGGCTTTGATCACACCAACCTTTGACCCCGGGCCGGCACGCCCACCATCTCCTCTCGGTGCCCATCGCTCTCTCCTCTCTGCCGCTCTCCCGGACTCTACCTGCGCACTTTCTCTGCCCAGTGGAGCCGGCCCGGCTGCGAGGCTGCTTTTCCGCAGCCCCCAGACTATTGATTTGTTGCTATAGCAACGGCGCAAGAACTCTAGTGGCGGTGTATGTATCGTAACTGGGTAAAAATGTGATACTTGGATGATAACATGGTGTAATTGTTATGGGAGCACGGCAAAAAAAAAAACACACACACACACATTTTCTTAGACGTCGTAGCAGCATAGTGTGTCGTAAAAATATAAGATGAAACAGCTAAAAGGTTGGGAGTAAGCCACCGCGAATAAGTGCATGTATCGTAGATACATACATATATGCATAGCGAGCGAGGTAGTTGCATCCATGCACTACGTGCATTAAACTGGAATGCGAGTGCAGGTTCAAGGGTACCAAATATAGAAACTGGAACAGTAGGTATATATCCATGTAACAATTCACATCAATGTTGAAACCATATTGACATGCTTACGAATTATAATTATCTATTATTATAAAAGCATGCTTACGAGTTATAGGAATCTCGATAAGAAAGTGATATTTTCCATAAGATAGAAACATGTTAGTACCTAGGTTCCTACGGTACATAAGAAAGACATCGGGATTGAGGGGTGGAAGCTGGAGCAGTAGGCATGCTAAAATGTTAATTGCAAATGATACCGTTGCATTGGGTCCAAGTATCACAATGGGTGCATCCAGCCCTAAGCTAGCTGTTGTTGAACAATGCTAGATATATAATTCTCTGGGCGTGGTTATATGTCAGGAGAAGGGCGTGGTCACTGCACGCCCTCGGGGCGGAGCATGTCAGACAGCAGTTTTCACTCGGGCCCGGCCGCTCATGTTACATTGCCTTACATTCCACACTTCGCAGCCGCCTTCATCAGGTGCATGTGTCTCTCATGATCAAATGGTCCTCTGTCGATATGCTGAGTGACGAGCAAACAAGAGATGGCGGTGCCACCAAACTTCACGAAATGATCAATGCAGTCACCTATCCTGCAACCGAGAGCAAAGAAATAGCGAGCCTAGTTCAGAAAACACCACAATTCGACTCCGCATTCTGTCTCCTTGCCAGTCCCAATTGGCTACCGTCGCATTTGGCCAGCACCGGATCACCAATAACACCATAACTTCCCCTATCGGAAAACAAGAGGAGCGCCGTACTCTAGACAGATTGCTGCCCACCTACCGCATGTAAATCGCTGCCGCTGCTCTATGGCAGTAAATCTCGGCACCGGAGCCGGCGGTCCCGGTTCTGGACGCCGCAGGATCTTGCCGTCGCCCGGAGCGTTCCAGCTGAGTTTACGAGCGGCCCCGGCCCACCGCTCGGGCGGCCGGCCCGTCGCAGTCGCCGCGGCCAGCGACGAGCCGCCGGTCGAGATGCTCCATATTTGCGTGCCAAACGTCGGAAGCATTCCGGTCGTCATTTCCGGCTGTTTCCGGCAGAGTGGGCGCCGATCTCTGGCCTGTTTGTCGCGGAGCGGTCGGCCCGCCGGGCCCCGGACGATAGCGGCCGTCGGCGTCCGCCGATAGCGGTGATGTTCCCTCTGTCGACCCGTCAGCGCTCGCGATTGGCGTGTCACCCTGTCGGCTGGGACGGCGGCGGGGGCGGAAGACGAGCCGAGCGACCCTGTCTGTCCCGCTGACATATTTTAAACACCTCAGAGCGAAGGTCATCGGTCGTATGCCATCGGCGCGGCGCCGGCTGTATTTTTCGCCGGCGGCGCTCTGCCTGTCTGACCTGGCGAGGGCCGTCGGCAGTTCAGCAGCTGGCCCGGTGTTAATTAAAGATTCAGAGCGCTGAGCTGGCTGCCCGTGGTGCCCCGACACGGCGGGAAATCGGGCACACACGCGGACCACGCTATTCTCACACAATACGAGGCTCATCGCTAGCCGTTCTCATCGCTAAAGTTCCAACAATAAGGCAACGCGATAGGCTATTCTTTGAGTAAGTCATGTCCATAATAGTACTTTAATATAACATATTCGCATAATCTACAGTAAGTCATTGCTGTTGTTGTTTTTCAGCATAAATTATGTTTGAAATTATCATCATGTTCGTAGCAGTGACCAGGGGCGCGGGAACTAGTTTCAGACTGGGGGCACACCATAATAGAGATCAACCTAGGGTACCCCGAAATCTAGTTTTCTCACCGGTTTTAGGTGACTTATTTTTCATCCCTTGGCTTTTTCAACAAAAAAAGAAGACATTTGCGAAAATGTGCGGTATTCCGTCTCAAATTTGTGGGGGCGCCGCCCAACGGCCCCAGAGTGTGGGGGGAGGGGGCAAGCTGCCCCCACTGCCCCCTCGTTTCCCGCGCCTATGGCAGTGACTCAGAAGTCTATAGCATTTGATTAGATGAATAATGCGTAGCGTATTTTTTTATAAGTTTCATACGAAACAACAAACATATTTTCCGTCAAAGTTACCATTGTAAAGCCACTGCATTACTTCCATGAAAGTAAATTCCATTCAACTGAATAGTGCCGTTTAACTTCCCGTGCCAGCCGTGAGCCGAGATAAGCAGTTAATGCCTCGGTTCGTCATTCGGAGTGAAGGAGCACCAAGAAGTGAGCAAGTTCCACTCATCAGAACACTCGAACTCCTCTCTTAGGTGCCTGACTTCCTTTGATTCGAGCACCTGGTCCACTCAAGTCTCACCACCTGTTTCACTCTATTTCTCAGAAGTCGACTCCGGCAGGCTGAATGACCATCGCGACGCACGCAAGAATCGACCGTGTAACATTGAGCGTCTCGCTGAATGGGTCTGAATATCGTATGAGCTGGTCGTGTGGCGTGGAGCGTGGGGATCAAGCGATGACCATGGGTCAATGTGCGTCCCTTGGGGACCCCTCGGGCGTCAACGTGAGCCCCCGAGCCAGCCTTGAACGTCAGCGCAGCCCACAGAGCGCCATCGAGGGTCAACGCGGATCTCGAGCGGACCCCCGAGAGTCAATGTGAGCCCGCTGCAATTCCGTTTTCTCTGAACAGTCCTGTTAAGATCAGACAGAGGGTCTTCACTGCCGGAGTGCCGCCGCGGCTGATCGCACTGGTGCGCGACTGTATCGATCAAAGAGCGCCCTCTCCTCCATGACGACGGCTGACGCAGCCATCAGGCGGCCGTCAC